>NC_091292.1:57056410-57146410 GCF_038502225.1 Cherax quadricarinatus
CATTCTGTCTTACCTCTAATTCTTTTCAATTATAACCCTACCCGTATACTTTTCCTGGTATACTCAGTAAACTTATTCCTCTATAATTTTTTACAATCTCTTTTGTCCCCTTTCCCTTTATATAAAGGGGACTATACATGCTCTCCGCCAATCCCTAGGTACCTTCCCCCTCTTTCATACATTTATTAAACAAAAGTACCAACCACTCCAACACTATATCCCCCCCTGCTTTTAACATTTCTGTCATGATCCCATCAGTTCCAGCTGCTTTACCCCCTTTCATTCTACGTAATGCCTCACGTACCTCCACCACACTTACATTATTTATTTATATATATATATATATATATATATATATATATATATATATATATATATATATATATATATATATATATATATATATATATATATATAATATGCATTACACATCATTTTGGACACTATAAGAAAAAGCAAACCTGTCATCACGTAATAGTATACACAATGCGCACAATAAAAATACATAGAGAAGTGAAAATATGAATCCTCATCTTTGTAACAAATGGAAACCGTAAGATGCTTCTAGTAAACACAGTAACATGAGGTTCCCACAGTGACAAACTATTAATGAAAGTACAGTGTTCGCCCCCCTGATTCTATTTCTCATTCTCGTCTCGGTCATATTTAAAGCAAGTAACCATAGCACTGTAACATCGCAGTCGATCCTTGATTATCCACGAGTGGCATTGATCGAGAACACAGCAGACCTCTAAGCAGATATAAACAATGTCATTTAGTCGTCGAGAATACAAAATTGTAAGGAGAGAGATGGACATAGCATAAAACAAAGTCAGATCATTTGATAGATAGATAAAGTAATGTCAGGCTCGATGTTTTTAAGACGTTACGTTCAAGGAATACAATAAGATTATCATCACGGCTGCAATGAAAATTATAGGCTGGAAAAACAAAAACCTCTCAAAACAAGTTATGCCAAGCCAGTGATGATATACCTTAAGACACATGCGCTCTAGTAATGAAGACCATTGTGCGCTAACACATCTTTTAAAGTCGAGCAAAATTGCAGATCTGGAGAGTGTACAGAGAACATTTACTGCTCGCAAATATTCAGACACTGAAATTATAGGAAATACTTAAAATAACTTAAAATGTTATGTTTCCGTGTTTTTGTTGTTTATTCTGTCCCGTGAATTTCTTCACCTCGTTATGTTTTTGTTTTTTCACCTACTCATTTCCTTCTGGTTGCGACAGATTTAGTCTTGATAAAAGTTAACTTGTTCTGTAGTCTAATAATTGCGATATTAAGTATGTTGGAAATTGTTTCTTCTTCTTCTTTAGAAGGATAACGACTGTACCATCAGCAAAACATAAGAATGGAAGAACACTTCAGCAGACCTACTGGCCCAAACTAGGCAAGTCCTTCTCTAAACCAACCATTCCCACCCACCCACACACGTGTCCAGCCTTTTCCCAAAGCTTTCCAGCCCAGTCCTTCTCCCTTGTATGTTTATCCAGCCTTTCTTTAAAGCTATCCAGGGTCTTAGCCTCTATTACCTTACTCGGAAGATTGTTCCACGCATCTATTACTCTGCTTAATAACCAGTACTTAGCTATGTCATTTCTAAATCTAAATTTATCTAGCTAAAATCCGTTATTTCTGGTTCTTACTTGATTCGATATTCTCAGTACTTTATCTATATCGCAGAAACAAGACGAGGAAAAGAAGAGAAGAAAAGAAAAGGAGGAGGAGGAGGAGGCAGTGAGAGCCATGTGGGGGCCACACAGTGGGGAGTGACAGTGATCGTGGGCGCCGCCTACTCACTTGCTCGACCTAAACAAACTCTGCAAGACGTCCGCCTTAGTTTACCAGTCTCCTTCCCTCCCACAGGTGGCGCCGTTCTGAAGGGATTCCGACCTCCTGCAGCTAGGAGTTTTCTCTAAGGGCACCGCCGACAAGCATGACCAACACGACAAACATTGCAGACCACCCCTAAAGCAGCCATCCTGCCCTTCCCTTTATTCAGTGGTGCTGCCCTAACACGTCTATTCTTGCCCCTTTCTGGCGTAAACGATAAACAAACGATGATGCGAGAATAAGAAACAATAAATATTGCAAATCGTAAAAAAATAAAAAAAAAGATTAAAAGCGAGACCACAATCACCCAACAAAATTAAAAGCGAGACTACAATCACGCAACAAAATTAAAAGCGAGACTACAATCCCGCAACAAAATTAAAAGCGAGACTACAATCACGCAACAAAATTAAAAGCGAGACCACAATCACGCAAAATGAAAAGCGAGACTACAATCACACAAAATTAAAAGCGAGACTACAATCACACAAAATTAAAAGCGAGACTACAATCACACAAAATTAAAAGCGAGACTACAATCACGCAACAAGATTAAAATCAAAGACACAACAGAGCGAGTACAAGTTATAGGCATTAAAAGAAAACGACAAGACTGAGGGGTAACGCAGTCATTGAGTGAATATAATCATCACTGAGCTTGACTGAGGAACATTTTCTCATTCACTCTGGTGATGGATCGTCGGGTTCCATAAAAATATGCCTTCAGTCACAACCCAAGTGGAAAAAACCAAAGTTTTCACGTCTAGCGGAACACCTCTCGCGAAAACCCCTATTCTGGTACCGGTAGCTATTGTTGTTGCTGGTGCTGCCCACCGGGGAAATGAATATAAATTACGCATTATTCATTCGTAAGTGCTGCTTCCGTGTGTATTCTTCATGACGTTAAAAACGTGAGTTATTTCGGTTGTCCGGGCTGAAGTCAGGGTGATAATACGTCATGACCCGGCATTTGTTGCCCGTCGTGCGTCCTCAGTCTTTCAGTGTGAATCGTGAGATGTGCGTCATGCGTCGTGGGGCGTGCAACATGATGCATACGTCTTAACTCATGCAAGGTGAATCATGTGTTTTAATGCAGCATGATTCATGCGTCGTTAGTCATGCACAGCGAACACAGCATTTCTCTCTCTCTCTCTCTCTCTCTCTCTCTCTCTCTCTCTTGTTTTTCCGTGAACTCGGTGAACTGACAGTCCTTCACCACTCTGCGGTGCCATAAAAATGTATAGACATTAATCAGTGCTTTCGTGCTTGGTAAAAACTACAGTGAAACTCACTGCAACGGACCGTAAAACGAAGCAATAAAGAATAACGACGTAAGTATTAAATGAGGCAAATATGTCAGTCTCCCCAGCAGGAACTCTCTAGGTGACTGCTAAGCAGGAACACTCTAGGTGACTGCTAAGCAGGAAATCTCTCAGCTAGTAAGCAGGAAGTTATTCCGTTACTCCTAACCAGGAAGCCTCAAAGCTACTAAGCAGGAAGCCTCAAAGCTACTAAGCAGGAAGCCTCAAAGCTACTAAGGAGGAAGCCTCAAAGCTACTAAGCAGGAAGCCTCAAAGCTACTAAGGAGGAAGCCTCAAAGCTACTAAGCAGGAAGCCTCAAAGCTACTAAGCAGGAAGCCTCACAGTTACTCCCAAGCAGAAAGGTTCTCAGCTTTTAAGAAGAGGAATCCTCTTTGACTCCTTACAGGAATCCTTCCATATATTCAAAAGCGGGAAGCCTCAGGCATGGAAGACGGCAAATGTAGTCCCAATCTTTAAAAAAGGAGACAGACATGAAGCACTAAACTACAGACCAGTGTCACTGACATGTATAGTATGCGAAGTCATGGAGAAGATTATCAGAAGAGTGGTGGAACACCTAGAAAGGAATGATCTCATCAGCAGCCAACATGGTTTCAGGGACGGGAAATCCTGTGTCACAAACCTAATGGAGTTCTATGACATGGTGACAGCAGTAAGACAAGAGAGAGAGGGGTGGGTGGATTGCATTTTCTTGGACTGCAAGAAGGCCTTCGACACAGTTCCTCACAAGAGATTAGTGCAAAAACTGGAGGACCAAGCAGGGATAACAGGGAAGGCACTACAATGGATCAGGGAATACTTGTCAGGAAGATAGCAGCGAGTCATGGTACGTGGTGAGGTGTCAGAGTGGGCACCTGTGACCTGCGGGGTCCCACAGGGGTCAGTCCTAGGACCAGTGATGTTTCTGGTATTTGTGAACGACATGACGGAAGGAATAGACTCCGAAGTGTCCCTCTTTGCAGATGACATGAAGTTGATTAGAAGAATTCATTCGATCGAAGACCAGGCAGAACTACAATGGGATCTGGACAGGCTGCAGACCTGGTTCAGCAGTTGGCTCCTGGAGTTCAATCCCACCAAGTGCAAAGTCATGAAGATTGGGAAGGGCAAAGAAGACCGCAGACGGAATACAGTCTAGGGGGGGGGCAGACCTCACTCAAGGAAAAAGATCTTGGGGTGAGTATAACACCGGGCACATCTCCCGAAGCGCACATCAACCAAATAACTGCTGCAGCATATGGGCGCCTAGCAAACCTCAGAAAAGCATTCCGACATCTTAATAAGGAATCGTTCAGGATCCTGTACGCCGTGTACGTTAGGCCCATATTGGAGTATGCGGCACCAGTTTGGAACCAACATCTAGCCAAGCACGTAAAGAAACTAGAGAAAGTGCAAAGGTTTGCAGCAAGACTAGTCTCATAGCTAAGAGGTATGTCCTACGAGGAGAGGTTAAGGGAAATCAACCTGACGACACTGAGGGACAGGAGAGAAAGGGGGGAGACATGATAACAACATACAAAATACTGAGAGGAATTGACAAGGTGGACAAAGACAGGATGTTCCAGAGATGGAACAGCAACACGGGGACAGCTGGAAGTTGAAGATACAGATGAATCACAGGGATGTTAGGAAGTACTTCAGCCACAGAGTAGTCAGGAAGTGGAATAGTTTGGGAAACGAAGTAGTGGAGGCAGGATCCATACATAGCTTTAAGCAGAGGTATGATAAAGCTCACGGTTCAGGGAGAGTGACCTAGTAGCGACCAGTGAAGAGGCGGGGCCAGGAGCTTGGACTCGACCCCTGCAACCTCACCTAGGTGAGTACAACTAGGCGAGTACACACACACACACACACACACACACACACACACACACACACACACACACACACACACACACGTGAAGCAGTATCGCTAAATAGTGCTCCCAGGATTTAGCGTTCTAGTGGCTGTCCTAAGATAATATTAGCGGTCATCGTACGTGAGTGAATCAGTGAACATACCTACAAGAGTGTAATAGCTTTCAAGAGTGCGAATAATGTGATAAGATCAAGAATTTTACAATTTAAATTTGAATGAATGTTGAGTGAGGGAGGGTAGCAGTCAGCTGATCAGGCTGCTGGCTGCAGTGTTGACGCAAAATATCCAAACCGTTAATTGGGTTAACGGTGTGATCTGAAATATTAACAAATACATATGTTGATTGATTATAGCAGCAGTGTAGTGATAAGGTCATAAAAGAGTGATTAAGTAAATACTGAAAGTAAGAAAAAATTAGTCAATCCCCAGCTGTTGGTGTTGTGAAGGTAGCTAACATCATCAGACTTGTTATGACCATAATACTGTACTAAAGAAAAAAGAGGGAATACCAAGTCTTAAAAGAAAAAGAAAATAAAAACTTGAATGCATGATAAAGTTCCTGAAGGAGTTACAAATTGAAGGAGTTGATATCAGCCGACCAGCAGGAACCTCCATTGTTGTGCAGACGACATCACTTGCCTATTTGTGGTTAATTTTGGTTAGTGTCTAAAGTCTCAGTGTCTCGCCCTGCTGGTTGTATGCTATACCATCTCTCTCTCCCTATTTCAGTACCAGGAGATAGATAGTGGTTAGTAAATTATCTAAATATCGCCAGGTAAACTCCAGAAGAGTTGTGTAGCCTAGTGAACCCCCCCCCCCGTTTTTCTGAGGGACAAGCTAGTAAACAAGTACGCACATACAAACACACGTGTGCACCCGTAATTATTGTTATAATAAACAGTATATATTAATAAGGAATTGAGTGAGAAAAAATAATCCTATAATCTTCAAAAAGTAAAGTAGCGTAGTGTGCGGAGATCTGGGCCGGGAGAGTACCGGTGAAACAACAACAAAAACAAATAGTGTTAACGTAACCCCCCCCCCCCTCTTTTTCAAAGAACGACAAGCTAGTAAAAACACACACACAAACACAAGTGTACGCAATTAATATATGGTATATATTAGTGCATATAATAAGGAATTGATTGTGAAAATTTTTTTATAATCTTCAAAAGAGTAGCGTAGCCTAGTGTGCACACCCACACACACCCACACCCACACACACCCACACACACACACACCCACACCCACACACACCCACACACACCCAGACCCACACCCACACACCCACACACACCCACACCCACACACACCCACACACACCCACACACCCACACACCCACCACCCACACACCCACACACACCCACACCCCCACACACCCCCACACCACCCCACACACCCCCACACACCCACCCACACCCACCCACACACACCCACACACCCCACACACCCACACACACCCCACACACACCCCACCCACACACACACACACCCACCCACACACCCACCCACCAACACACCCCCCACCCACACACCCACCCACACACCCACCCACCCCACACCCACCCACACACACCCACACACCCCCACACCACACCCACACACACCCACCCACCCCACACACCCACCCACCCACACACACACCAACACCCACACACACACCCTCACACACACCCACACACACACCCTCACACACCCCCACACCCACCCACACACCCACACACTCACCCACACACTCACCCACACACTCACCCACACACTCACCCACACACTCGACCACACACTCACCCCCCCACACCCCCCCCACACACACACACGCAACACACACACACACACAATACACACACATACACACACACACACACACACACACACACACACACACACACACACACACACATATTGACAGACTCACACATACACTCCCCCTCTCCCCCACCGACATCTCACTCCTTCACCTGATCCCTCCCCTCCCTCTTTCACCCTCCCCCTCCCCACCTCTCCCTCTCCCACTCACCCACTTACCCACTTGCTTCACTCTCCTTCCCACTTCCCCTCCCCACTACTCTCCCATATAGCCACAGTTCCTCCTCTACCTCCCCCCCCACACTCTGACATATACAATACTAACCTAACATACAGAATTACATAGGTTTCCCACTCTGAGGCAATCAGGATAAAAAAAAAAAATGGGTTGCCAGAGAGCAACAAGAAAACCCAAGGGACAGGAGGAGGGAACTGCAAAGGAAGATTGGGCAGCAGAGCTCACAAAAAGGGAACAAGAATGGGAAAAGAAACTAGAAGAACTTAGCATGAGAATGGAAGAGAGGATAGACATGGAAAGCAGGAAGTGGGAGGTGAAAGTCAAAGCAGCAGAGGCCAGGATACAGAGCTTAGAAGAGGAACTGGAAAATCTGAAACAGCCTAAAGAACTAAAGAACATTTTGGGATTGACAACAGAGACCGCTACCTCAGCCACAAATAAGGGGACTGTAGGGACAGAAGGAGCAAAACTGCATGTAGAAGCTCTATCAGTGGAGACTGTAGTAAATGAAAGAGCTAAGCTATATGTGGAGGCCCTAAAAGACCACAACAGAGCCCAGGGAAAGCCGAGAAGGGAAAATGACAGGCCACTGAGCCCATGTACAGTAGCTAGTGAAACTGAAGAAAGGAAAGCTGCAATGGAGGAAATCAAATTGAATGAGGGGATACACAGGGATATGCAGTGGGAGAATGAAAGGGTGAGGTCAGTCTTTGTGTATGGGCTACAGGAAGTTGAAGGGGAAACATATGAAGCAAGAAAACAAGGGGAAAAAAAAAGCAATTGAAAGCATCATGAAAGTAATCGGAGAAGACGACATGACCCAGCTGGAAAATTTTCGGAGAATAGGGGGGTTTGTAAAAAAAAGAACCCGGCCAGTGAAAGTGACCTTCAAGGCAGAATCGACTCGGAACAGGATACTGTGGGAGAAAGCACGATTAAGGGACATGCCGGAATACAGGAAGGTGTATCTCGACCGCGACAGAACACAAGACGAAAGGCGGAAACTGAGAGAGATGATACAAAGGCGAAAGGAGGAAAGAGAGGGGATGGAGAAGACAGACAGGAGATCCCAGACACAGGAAGAAGATCAAATACAACCTCCCTCACAGCTTCCTATAGAAGCCTCCCAACCAGGTCAACCCCAGTGCAGCCAAACACTCTAAACCAAAACACCCATGTCATATCCAATGCCCCCACCCACTACATTACAAACTCCACCCCCACAGCAACCACCCATAGTTCCTTATCAGGTCTCCCACTTCCCCAACCCCAATACACCTCCCAGACCACAGTCTTAGAAAAGAAGTTGAAGGTATGGTATACAAATGCAGATGGAATAACAAATAAGTATGAGGAGTGGCATGAAAGAATCAAGGAGACATCCCCAGACATAATAGCACTCACAGAAACAAAACTCACCAGAATAATAACAGATTCAATCTTTCCACCCGGATATCAAATCCTCAGGAAAGACAGAGGGAGGAGAGGGGGAGGAGGAGTTGCACTGCTCATTAAAAGCCAGTGGGGTTTTGAGAAAATGGAAGGAATGGATGGCACGGGTGAAAGGGACTACTTAGTAGGAACAATCCAGTCTGAGGGACATAAGGTGATAATTGCAGTAATGTACAACCCACCACAGAACTGCAGGAGACCAAGAGAAGAATACGATGAGAGCAACAGAGCCATGGTCGACACACTAGCCGAGGTGGCCAGGAGAGCACATGTGGGGGGAGCAAAGTTACTAGTTATGGGTGATTTCAATCACAAGGAGATTGACTGGGAAAACCTGGAGCCCCATGGGGGTTCCGAAACATGGAGAGCCAAGATGATGGATGTAGTACTGGAAAACCTCATGCATCAACATGTTAGAGACACTACCAGAGAGAGAGGAGAAGATGAACCAGCAAGACTGGACCTTGTATTCACCTTGAGTAGTTCAGACATCGAGGATATCTTGTATGAAAGGCCCCTGGGAGCTAGTGATCATGTGGTTCTGTGCTTCGACTACATAGTTGAGCTCCAAGTGGAGAGAGTAGCAGGAATAGGGTGGGAAAAACCAAACTACAAAAGGGGGAACTACTCAGGCATGAGGAACTTCCTTCAAAACATTCAGTGGGAGAGGGAACTGACAGGAAAACCAGTACAAGAAATGATGGACTATGTGGCAACAAAATGCAAGGAGGCAGAGGAGAGGTTTGTTCCCAAGGGAAACAGAAATAATGGGAAGAACAGAACGAGTCCTTGGTTCACCCAAAGGTGTAGGGAGGCAAAAACTAGGTGTACTAGAGAATGGAAAAGGTACAGAAGACAGAGAACTCAGGAAAATAAAGAGATTAGCCGAAGAGCCAGAAATGAATATGCACAGATAAGAAGGGAGGCTCAGCGACAATATGAAAATGACATAGCATCGAAAGTCAAGACTGACCCGAAGCTGTTGTACAGCCACATCAGGAGGAAAACAACAGTCAAGGACCAGGTAATCAGACTGAGGAAGGGTGATGGGGAATTCACAAGAAACGACCGAGAGGTATGTCAGGAGCTCAACACGAGATTTAAAGAAGTATTTACAGTGGAAACCAGTAGGACTCCAGGAAATCAGAACAGGGGGGTACACCAGCAAGTGCTGGATGAGGTACATATAACCAAGGAGGAAGTGAAGAAGCTGCTATGCGAACTTGACACCTCAAAGGCGGTGGGACCAGACAACATCTCTCCGTGGGTCCTTAAAGAGGGAGCAGAGATATTGTGTGTGCCATTAACAAAGATCTTCAACACATCATTTGAAACTGGGCAACTCCCTGAGGTATGGAAGATGGCAAATGTAGTCCCAATTTTTAAAAAGGGAGACAGACATGAGGCACTAAACTACAGACCTGTATCACTAACGTGTATAGTATGCAAGGTCATGGAGAAGATCATCAGGAGGAGAGTGGTGGAGCACCTGGAAAGAAACAAGTGTATAATTGACAACCAGCATGGTTTCAGGGAAGGAAAATCCTGTGTCACAAACCTACTAGAGTTTTATGACAAGGTGACAGAAGTAAGACAAGAGAGAGAGGGGTGGATCGACTGCATTTTTTTGGACTGCAAAAAGGCCTTCGACACAGTTCCTCACAAGAGGTTACTGAAAAAGCTAGAAGATCAGGCACACATAACAGGAAAGGCACTGCAATGGATCAGAGAATACCTGACAGGGAGGCAACAACGAGTCATGGTACGTGACGAGGTGTCAGAGTGGGCGCTTGTGACAAGCGGGGTTCCACAGGGGTCAGTCCTAGGACCTGTGCTGTTCTTGGTATATGTGAACGACATAACGGAAGGGATAGACTCAGAAGTGTCCTTGTTTGCAGATGATGTGAAGTTAATGAGAAGAATCAAATCAGATGAGGATCAGGCAGGACTACAAAGAGACCTGGACAGGCTACAAGCCTGGTCCAGAAACTGGCTCCTTGAGTTTAACCCTGCCAAATGCAAAGTCATGAAGATTGGGGAAGGGCAAAGAAGACCGCAGACACAATATAGTTTAGATGGCCAAAGACTGCAAACCTCACTCAAGGAAAAAGATCTGGGGGTGAGTATAACACCGAGCATATCTCCTGAGGCGCACATAAATCAGATAACTGCTGCAGCATACGGGAGCCTGGCAAACCTACGGATAGCGTTCCGATACCTCAATAAGGAGTCGTTCAAGACACTGTATACCATTTACGTCAGGCCCATACTGGAGTATGCAGCACCAGTTTGGAATCCACACCTAGTCAAGCACGTCAAGAAATTAGAGAAAGTGCAAAGGTTTGCAACAAGACTAGTCCCAGAGCTACGGGGATTGTCGTACGAAGAAAGGTTGAGGGAAATCGGCCTGACGACACTGGAGGCCAGGAGGGTCAGGGGAGACATGATAACGACATATAAAATACTGCGCAGAATAGACACGGTGGACAAAGACAGGATGTTCCAGAGATGGGACACATACACAAGAGGTCACAATTGGAAGTTGAAGACTCAGATGAATCAAAGGGATGTTAGGAAGTATTTCTTCAGTCATAGAGTAGTCAAGTCGTGGAATAGTCTAGAAAGTGAAGTAGTGGAGGCGGGAACCATACATAGTTTTAAGGCGAGGTATGATAAAGCTCATGGAGCAGGGAGAGAGAGGACCTAGTAGCAATCAGTGAAGAGGCGGGGCCAGGAGCTATGAATCGACCCCTGCAACCACAAATAGGTGAGTACAAATAGGTGAGTACACACACACACACACGTAACGTAGTAGTGTTCGATAAAGCTCATGGAGCAGAGAGAGAGAGAGAGAGAGAGGAGGACCTAGTAGCAATCATACTATGAATCGACCCCTGCAACCACATACACACACACACACACACACACACACACACACACACACACACACACACACACACACACACACACACACACACACATACACACACACACACACACACACACACACACACACACATAATAAATTGTGCATGTGTCTTTGGTACAGATAAACATAATGGATAAATATGACGCAGATAAATGAAAAACAGATAAAAATTAGACATATGATTATTCTAGATAAATCTGACATATATAATAAAGAAAAATACGATAGATAAACACGATACATACAAATACTGGTGTTAAAAAAATATGAACTCATCGTTACAGCAATTCTCTGAAGCCTCGTCTACCATGTTCAAATATTTATAATATATATTTGTGAGTATATTTATATAATAAATATTTGTGAGTGTATATTTATGTAATATATATTTGTAAGTGTATATTTATATAATATATATTTGTAAATGTTTATATAATATATATTTGAGTGTATATTTATATAATATATATTTGTAAGTGTATATTTATAGTTCGGTTCCCTTGAAAACCAGTACGACCAAAGTTAATGTTTTTCTTAATCCAGGAGCAGATTTTAGGCCATATGGCGTTCCCAAATTTTAATTTAGTAAGGCGGTGTCTCCCTCCAGGAAAGTGGACGTTTTCAAATTTCGAGTAGCTTAGCATTTTAAAGCCCTTTTTATAATGATTTAATAAAAAAAACCGGTACAGCATTCCAAAAAACAACGTATCTTGGGGGGAAGATGGCTACCTTTACGGGCATTTTTTTTGTTGTTGCATATTTTCATACTGATATTAAAAAAATATATACGGCATTCGAAAATTTTATTTTGGGGTTAGTGGCTCTTAGGTAGAATTTTTTTTGCATATTTTTTGGGTGGTTATTAAGTATTTTTCATGCTGATTTTATAAGTATATTTGCAGACTAACCAGATCAAAATACATACAAACATTCGGTCCAGTTAACATCAGTCTTAATTAGACTGATGTTAACTGGAGACAAAAAAAAAAAAAAACACACATACCCATCTCCTGACAAGGTGGGTGTGGGAGTCAGTTCCCCACACCAACATCCTGACAGTGTGGGTGTAGAGATCTGAGTTCAAGACAATTGCCTCCTGTCAAGACAGATGTGGGGGTCTGAATTCCCCACAACTTCCTGCGCGCGCGCACACACACACACACACACACACACACACACACACACACACACACACACACAGGGTCAGGAGCTCTGATATGACCCCTGCAATCACATATAGGTGAGTACACACACAAACATACACTTGTGCACTGCATGAAAGTACGCAGTATTTATACCACTTTGGGGCCTGCTCCTGGGCCGGGCCGCGGGGGCGTTCATCCCCGGGATAACCTTGAAGTAGATAGGTAGACCAGACCCATTAAGTATAGGCGCCAGTCCGAAGGCCTAGCTAAGTCATTCCATCGGTATTAGCGATGGGCAATGTGTGCAAAGAGTAGAGACGTAGCACAAACTGATGACTTGCACTTACTAACAATTTCTCGATCATGGGAACAGCTGCAACCCTCCAATTTCTATAACGAAAGGGTTACCCGGTCCTTTCCAGAGGATAAAAAACACGTTGATCCCACCAGTGTAGCGCGCGAGCGATCCAAAACATTTGGGGTTTATCTGAGAAGTTGCGAACTGGAACATTTGTATTAATATTGGTAGAATTACCGACAATATGTTAGGCAAAAGGACACAGGTGCACTAATATGACGTTTTATTGTGGCAACTTTTCGCTCTCCAGCAGCTTTGTCAAGCCGTTACAAAACAATGCATACAGGTGTCCATGTATTGTTTGTAATGGCTTGACAAAGCTCCTGGACAGTGTAACGTTGCCACAATAAAATGGCACATTAGTTGCACTTGTCCTTTTACCTAACTGGACACCAGTTGCTGGAGATCTGTCGACTAGTTAATAGAAGAGTCTCGTTCATTATTGGAATTAATCAGACAAATTACTCCGCTAAAAACGGCCATGCTTATCTCCGAAAAATATTTATTGACATTTTTTCCAGCGAACCTGTGGAAAGAGAATTCGTTGTTTAAAAAGTTGCCTGTATTTTCTAAACCTTTGAGACGCGCTGAAGCTGGTAGCTGGTCTTCACCTGCTGTATAACGATAAGTATTAGTGAATGCAAATGGACATACCTAGGACGTAACCTGATCTGGACTTTTTGGATGTTAACAGGATGTTATTGGATGCTTTTGATTATAGGGGCTGTGTCAGTACTTTAATAGTAATACTAGCCTCCTCTTGGTATGAAATTTTGCCTCTCGGATTTACGGTAAACAATTCCATGGTAACCGTACTGCTTTTCCGATGAACTGATGGAAATCCGTGAAAATAAAGATGGTAAGGCGAAATGTCTCGCCAATACGAATTTTCTATACGTATAATATTGTGAGAAGCGATTAACTCGTGGGTAATTCTACATTGCTATTGAGAGATAGTATAATTTTCTTGTGCGAGCCGGTATTCTTAAAGCTTATAAAAGTGTTAATCTGTTAGATTCTGTTATAAGACTCAGATTTAATGGTAAGTGTGTGGAATAACAACTAGATAGATTGCCATAAGAACTGTATCCTGCCACACCTGCTAGAGCCTTAATTACTACTAGGCCTTCCATAAGTGCTGCAGCCTATTGTGAATTTTAGTATCTACTGTGTTATAGCCTGTCCAAGACTTTAGTTCCTTCTTTGTGTTTTAGAACCTGTCATAAGTGAAGTCTGATTCGAGTCTTCAGTTTGCTGTAAAGGTCTTGACATAATTGTTAGAGCTTGCTTAGAGCACTAGAGCCTGTCGTAAGTAAATAACCAGCTCTAACATTTAGTGATTGTCATTAGTACTAAAGCTGCCAATAAATATTAAACATTGTTCTCAGGAATTAACAGAAATATGCGAGAAATCTTGTACTGAGCACAGCTTCTAAACTCCCACTAACGTGCCGCTGCAATTATTATCGCCAAGTATTTATACAATTCTGATACAAAAATACAAAAATTCTTGTAAACACATGCCTTCACATTACCCCACAGTGATGTATTTCCGGTAGGCAAACTTATCCGTCGTTCCGAATGTTTTATGACTAATAAAGTTGCAACGAATGTTGATATATCCGGTGGGGTAGATTGTGATATTATAATCGAAAGAAAATAATACATTGGATATGCGCATAGAACTGAGTATCATCATTGACATAAGTAATAAATCAGGTTGGGACTCTTCAAGATACTCTCTCCAACGCCGCTTATAGTGTATTTGTGAGTGATTGTCGCAGGATGTCAGTCGCAACGAGACAGTGTTTATTTAAGAAGAACATAAGAACATAAGAACGAAGGAACACTGCAGAAGGCCTACTGGCCCATGCGAGGCAGGTCCAAGTCTCCTACGGGCTTAAGCCAATGCACCCAACCTAGTCAGGTCAGGTCACATTGACTTAAGGGAGGAACACGGCACCGACCTGGTAGCACAAGCTATCAGGTCTAACTCACACCCACCCACATCTACTCATGTATTTATTACGATGTGCATTACTACAGCTGTCGTTAATTATATGTTCAAACGGCAAATTTTCACATCCACAGCTTAAGCTTATTGAGTGTGGGATGGTTTGAGTTGGACTTGACCAGCTTGGGCCAGTAGGCCTGCTAGTGCTCCTTCTTTAGAGGATGTGACTTGTACCTGCCTAACATTGGCCAGTAGGCCTTCTGCAGTGTTCCTTCTTTCTTAGGTTCATTGAGTGCATGAACTGTAGACTTTTGAAACTAATGAGACATACAACTCTTCAGTTACTGAATGAAAATCAATTTTGGTTTAGGTTGACAAATTCTGACGTGCTGTTGGAGTGTAAGCAAAGTAACATTTATGAAAGGATTCAGGGAAACCGGCAGGCCGGACTTGAGTCCTGGAGATGGGAATTACAGTGTCTGCACTCTGAAGGAGGGGTGTTAATGTTGCAGTTTTATAACTGTAGTGTAAGCACATCTCTGGCAAGACAGTGATGGAGTGAATAATGAAAGTTTTTCTTTCTCGGGCCACCCTGCCTTGGTGGGAGACGGCCGGTGTGTTAATAAAAATTAAAATAATATAATTTGGACTCATTAAGAGAGTTAAAGGTCCCTGAAGTAAACTGTACCAGCGATGTAAGTTTGGAGCCGATCATAAGCATCATTCTCCAGTTATCGCATGCGCTTCAATTGAGTGGAATAATGATTTGGTTATTGCAAGGAAGCTAACTATTCAGTTTTTTTTTTTTTATAATATTTTGACATAGTGATAGATATATAGTACCTGCACACAAACCTGTAGGGTGCCAGCCTCCTTATAAGATGCGTCCAGCAAGCACCGTTCCTGAGTCACTCTCACACACAGAAGTAACGTGCGTGAGTCTTCCTCTCGCACACGTGTAAAGTGTGTGTGTGTGTGTTCCTCTCGCACACGTGTAAGGTGTGGGTGTGTCTTCCTCTCGCACACGTGTAAGGTGTGTGTGTGTCTTCCTCTCGCACACGTGTAAGGTGTGTGTGTGTCTTCCTCTCGCACACGTGTAAGGTGTGTGTGTGTCTTCCTCTCGCACACGTGTAAGGTGTGTGTCTTCCTCTCGCACACGTGTAAGGTGTGTGTGTGTGTCTTCCTCTCGCACACGTGTAAGGTGTGTGTGTCTTCCTCTCGCACACAATTACCCGGGTTCTATAATCCTCCTTTCACACGTAACAATAAACACTATATAGTTTCGACGAATAATTTAGATAAATAGAGTTTTAAAAGGTCCAAGTCAGAAATAATAGCGAGATTAAATTAAGAGCTTTTATTGTAAGTTCAGCGCCAACTCGATTACTTTGGAAACGAAGACGTAGAATTATATGCACGTGAACCCCCTCAAGGGATCGTAAATACATGAGTATTAAATCGTACTTGACACGATTAATACAGGTAGGTTTGCGAGGCCGAGTCCTGGTCCGGGTCTACTCCATATGGTGACACAGCGAGTTGTTAATCATTGACAAGTGTCGAAAAAGAGAGAGAGGGGTCGGTCATTCGGTCGGCTCGGGTCTCCAGTCATTCAAGTGGTTCATTCAAATGCTTCGACGCTCCAAAGCTGTTTGACAGTCCTGGTTGTCCTCAGTGTACGTGATGCCTCCCGTGGACTAAACGTTCCGCTCTACTGTACATTAACAAGCAAGGTTACGGATACCGAGAGGTCTGTATATACATCTAGATGGATGTGTCTGTATATATGCACCTAAATTTGTGTATCTGTGTATATACACCCACAAGCAAGAGGATTGCATCTCTGTATATGCTTTGGTTTTTATTTCTGTTTTAGTAACAGATGACATACAACCTTAATGATCCTCGTGCAATAAGTAGACTTTAAGACTAACAAATCAACGACTAACAAGCATAGCTAGTATTTCTGTATTAATAAGTATATATTTTCTTGCAGGTAAGCGAGAAGTGACAACTCCTCGTGGGACAGTTTGTACACCACCGGTGAGGTAAGTTCTCGTTTCTCACCAGTGAGGTAAGTTCTCGTTTCTCACCAGTGAGGTAAGTTCTCGTTTCTCACCAGTGAGGTAAGTTCTCGTTTCTCACCAGTGAGGCAAGTTCTCGTTTCTTATCAGTGTTTATATTCGTTTTTCATCGACAACGAGCATTTTTGGGTTGGGCATGTAGCCTTTATACTAATATTCCCTATGTGGATTAAAAAGGAATAGTTGCCAATTTAGGAATAGCAATACGATATCCCACCTATCGTTTGGGAGGGCCCAAGTCCCCTCCTCATCATGAGATGCTCAAAATTCCTCCTCCCATGGACGCGGGAGATTATCACAACAGTGTTGAACAGTACAGTGGCGTACCCCTTCTCTCCTGGAAGCCAAAGAGGGCATCCAAGCCTTTCTTTCGTGGATTAAGATAAACGTATAGTCTCCTACGTAGGTAACTAAGATTCATACTGGTCTTAAAAGATTTCACTCATTTCTTTTCCGTCGTCTATGTATGAATATCATGTTAATAATAAGCAATGCCTGACGTTGGTTTTTATTTAGATGCGGAAGCGTAGGATTTTTTTTTTAATTTCTTATGCGGCTGCCGGTTCTTTACGTTTAAACGAGAGGAATGATTTGTTAAGATTCTTATATTATGATGCCTGGAAGATTTGAGATTTAAATCCACTCATTAGAATTGGTTCTTCAAATAATCTTCTTAGCTGTCATATAAACTAACTTGCAGTGAGATCTTTGACAAGTATTTTATGACTGGGAAATGAATTAAGACTGAATATACAAATTTACTATTTCAAGCACTATGAAGAAAGTATGAAAAACTTCACTAAATAAAAGGAATAGATAAATGGATATTAGACATTAAATTTATAGTTAGCCTGAGCTGAATTTATTCTTGTCTTCTAGTGGGCGGTGACGAGTCTAAGACAAGCG
The DNA here is from genome assembly GCF_038502225.1 of Cherax quadricarinatus. Classification (NCBI taxonomy): domain Eukaryota; kingdom Metazoa; phylum Arthropoda; class Malacostraca; order Decapoda; family Parastacidae; genus Cherax; species Cherax quadricarinatus. The sequence continues at coordinate 57,074,323 of NC_091292.1, forward strand.
TCAAGTGTTTTATTTCCAATTAGGCACATTAGACATAGTGGTTTTCCATTTTATGGTTGAAGGAATCTGGCCTTTTAAGCTAGCATCGTCTACAGGTACGATCGGCTTCCGGCTAATGGCGTGTCGTAAAACTTTTTTTTTTTTTGGTATGCAAATGGCACTTTTGTGTTTTTTTTTTTATGAAGCTGAACGACAGTAAATATGTGTATTCATTCGTTTATAGTTCAATGTTTTTTTTCTTTTAGAAATTGATTAATAATTTTTTTTCTTTAAAGAATTGATTAGTAAATTTGCTGTAAAAAAAATCTGGCTTGCTTTCAAGATTTTGCAACAATAGCTTTTCAACCCAAAGAAGCATTGATTTTTTGTTTTACCCTGAGATTTTCAGGCGTTAATTTTGTTCTCTCATTTATCAACTTGTCAGTTTTCTAAACAAATTTATTCTCATGTTTCTGAGAATTCAAACAGGAGAGAGAGAGGCCATTTTGAGAGAGAGACTATTTTGCTTGAACCAGTAAAATCCATCTACATCTCACAAAAATCAAGAGCTGTGATTTCATTTGCAACAAAATAAAGGAAATGTTAGTTACAGTTCCCTGAAGGAAAAACAAGTTCTGGAAATTCTTCTCTAATTGATAGGAGAGCAAAACCTCTAAGAATCCTAATGACTCCGGAGCAGTAGTTGTGGGCAGTAGTGATGAAGCAGTAATTCGAGGTACTAGTGATGGGATAGTTGGAGGTGGTAGTGATGAACGGACAACGGAGAGAAGGCTCGATATCGCTGCCCAAACCACTAGCAAATAGAATTTTTCCCTTTGATGATTTCCAATGATGACAGCAAGCGATGCCATTAAAATTACTTGTATTAAAAATACAGTATATTAAACTCATCAGAGTCCCACTGACATGAATTCTGCAATAAATGGTTTGAATTCTCAGAAACATGAGAATAAATTTGTTTAGAAAACTGACAAGTTGATAAATGAGAGATATGTGCAACATTTGGGTATCTTTATTCTGGAATAAAGATACCCATATGTTGCACATGTCTCATTTATCTCAGAGACATAAACAATAAATTTGCATAAGACCATATGCAATTAGGCAACATTTTATTGGGCGAGTCATATTTTTTGTTCTTGTGAGTACTTACAGCTGCTTCCTGCGGTCTACGTAATAAAATAACATTGTGCTTGATTAATGGTGGCAATGTATTCTTTGTGTCGAAGAATGGGTCTATTTTTCTATGTTCTAACGGCAATAAATGGTTAGGAATAACAGTATCTATGCTTTGGTCGCTGCGCGATCCGGAGGTTTCCCTATGTTCTGTAAGATTTAATTTTAAATGAGTTCTTGCTAATTGGCCAGTTTTACCTATTCGACACGACACACACACACACACACACACACACACACACATATATATATATATATATATATATATATATATATATATATATATATATATATATATATATATATATATATATATATGCGCGCAAAACAACCACTGTGAAAGAACAGTGAGATTCCAAGTGCTTTCGTGACTACTCGCATTATCAAGGAACAATAAAAGTAATACATCAAAGGAAGGCATATGAAGGGTCTACACCACACCTTACCATCACATCCCACAACAAAGCAACACCTGACGTGCGACGACACGCTACTCGTAAGAAACAAAACACTGCAGCAGGCCTGCTGGCCCAACTAGACAGGTCCTTCACTGCAACCCACAAACTATTTTACCCAAGAATTAAGATTTATTATTTGTCCAATGTAATATTAAATTCTCCCGAATTCTATTAATTATAAATGGATCTAATTGATATAAACCATAGGAAATATTCATATTTTCAAAACTGCTTTTTATGAAACAAGATTCAATTATATTCCTGTCGACCATGGACTTGCTTGATACAACTTAACTTTTTGAAAATCAATTGGATGGTTAAAACCTCTCGCATGAATAGAGCATTGGAATCTTGTCCATTTCTAATGCTATATTTATGCTGTTTTAATCTTAGTTCGAGACTTTTACCAGTTTGACCTTAATAAATTTTATCGCAAATTTTACAAGGAATCTTAGACACATCCGTCAGCCTTTTGGGGGGAATTCATCAAAAGTTTTTTTTACTGTATCAAGATTTTTAAATACAACTTTGATATTAAAAGTCTTAAGAAGAGAAAGTATATCAACCAAGTTTTCTTTGTAAGGAAGAACCAACACATTTTTAGTTCAATGGTTACAGTCGTATGGTTGTCTCTCTTTGGATTGTAAAAAGTATTTCTAGCAATTTTAAAAGATTTATCAATTACGTTTCTTGGGTATTTTACATCATTAGCTATTTCATAAATTTTGGATATTTCTTCATCTATGAACTGTGGACTACAAATACGCAAAGCTCTCAGAGACTGATGAGAAAACAGACAGTTTAACTCTATCTTGATGTGAAGAATAATGTACATAGGAAGAGTTATTTGTAGGTTTTCTGTAAATTTTAAATTTGAATTCATTATTACCTTTAATAATTAAAACATCTAGAAAAGGCAATGAGTTATTTTCCTCAAACTCAACAGTAAAGTTTATAGAATGGGCTATGCTGTTTAATTTAACAAGGAAATGGTGTATATCTATATTCTTGGGCATAAGACAAAATATCATCATAGCTGAACCATTTAGCTCTATTAGGTAGAATAATTCGTGGGTTGCCGTGAAAGACCTGTGTAGTTGGTCCAGCGGGTCTGCTGCGGTGTTCTCTTTCTTATGAGTCGCGTGTCGTCGCGCCTCAGGTGTTGCTTTGTTGTGGGATGTGATGGTAAGGTGTGGTCTAGACCCTTTATATGCCTTCCTTTGATGTATTACTTTTATTGCTCCTTTATAATGTGAGTAGTCACGAAAGCGCTTGGACTTTCACTATTCTTTCACAGTGGTTGTTTTGCATATTCTAAAATCACCTGTTTACTGTGATCTTATTGTATATATATATATATATATATATATATATATATATATATATATATATATATATATATATATATATATATATGTCGTGCCGAATATGTAAAACTGGTCAATTAGCAAGAGCTTATTTAAAATTACGTCCTTTCTGAAATTTTCTCTTATACTTTTAAAGATATATATTTTTCCATTAATGTTAATGCAAAAATTTTTAATTTTCCTCCAAAAGAATCTAAGAAAACTTACCTAACCTTATTATAACAAGAACAATTTATTTTAGCCTAACCCAACTAAATATATTTTAGATTTGTTTACAATAATTTATTACTAAACAAACACAGTGAAATATATTTTTTTTCGTTAGGTTCAGAATGATTTTGGCGAAATTATTGCATACACAAATTTTCACTTGTCCTATATCGCAAGTTCTGCCTATTCGGCACGACATATATATATAATACATATATATATATATATATATATATATATATATATATATATATATATATATATATATATATATATATATATATATATATATATATGCACTGTCATTACACAGATATGAGGCGTTGTTTTAGTAATTAAGTGTCCAGTTGTTTAGTGATGCACTTCCTCACTTAACTGACGAACATGATTTCGTTATGTTCGCAAGTTAAGTAGGTAAGTACATCACTAAACAACTGGACACTTCATTACTAAAACAACGTCTCATATCTGTGTAATGACAGTGCATGATAGTGTGGGTGTTTGTGTGAGGTGAGCGTAACGTCATGTATCCGGATGAATCTTAATACCTCCTGTTGTTTTCCTGCTGACAAAGATGGTTATAGAGTCATCTAACAATGCCAGAGTTAATTACCAACTCCATATTCAACGTGGCTGAGTGTTCCCTGCTCCGTTGCAGAGCAGCAGACCGCTGATTAATTGCACGATGTGAACTTTTGCAACTCCCTTTGTTTTTCTGCGGCCGAAGTCTAAGAATTAAGTTTCCACATCATTAAGGTCACCTTCCCTGAATGCTGCCTGTGGCTACATCACGCACGACCACGTGACTTATGCCTAAATGTGCAGGGATAAGGCAAAGTTCTCGGGCAGCTACGCAAAACCAGCACCACGGGAAGAGTGCAGTCATTAAACAATCATAATAATTCAACTTTTTTTTTGTATATATATGTATATGTCGTGCCGAATATGTAAAACTGGTCAATTAGCAAGAACTCGTTTAAAATTAAGTCCTTTCTCAAATTTTCTCTTATACGTTTAAAGATATATTTTTTTCATTAATGTTAATGTAAAAATTTTTAATTTTGCACCAAAAGAATCTTAGAAAACTTACCTAACCTTATTATAACAAGAACAATTTATTTTAGCCTAACCCAACGAAATATATTTTAGATTTGTTTACAATAATTTAATAATAAACAAACACAGTGAAATATATTTTTTTCGTTAGGTTCAAAATTATTTTGGCGAAATTATTGCATACACAAATTTTCGCTTTTCCTATATGGCAAGATGAGCGTTGCTATTTAAGCCAAGTTCTGTCTATTCGGCACGACATATATATATATATATATATATATATATATATATATATATATATATATATATATATATATATATATATATATATATATATATATATATCACACACACACACACACAGCAGTAAATGTGTAGTGCTACTACTAAAATAAAATAACTAGTAATAAACGAATTAAAGGACAATCTTAAACAGTTGTAACAGTTGAAATGTAAATAAACGGTAATACTAAGGAAAAGTTACTTTCTTAGACAATGGAATTATAAAGTTAGACACCCCAAATATAATAGTCTCTTAAAAAAACACCTGCATCAGTTAAGAAAAACTTGTAAATTTGGACATGTTATTATTTACAAATCAAAATACATCGAATTTATTCACCCTTAAAGTATATACGAACTGACTGCGACCAGCTGATTAACGCAACGCAAACTATACAAGTGAAGCAACTCATGACAATGTTGTTGGCGTCATTCAGCTGGCTTAATGACGGCCTTGTGGGGAAATTATGTATACGTGTGGTCTTAAGCACCCAGCACCACTTAAATACGTGGTTACTTAAGTACTTGCCTACTTAAGTGTGTGGTTACTTATGCACGTGGCAGCATGCGTCTGCGGGCCACTACACACACAATGGTTGCCCGAGGTGTCTTGATGGTGGGGAGTGTTGGTGATGCTGTTGACAGTGGTGGTGGAGGTAGTGTTGAGGATGAGATTTTGGCGACTATGGTGTTTGTTGTAGGTAAGGATGGAAATGGAAGTAGTGACAGTAAGATGTAATGGTAACAGTAGTATGATTGAAGGGTGATGGAAATGGGATGAGGGAAGTGATGACAGTGAAGGGTACTGGTAACAATAAGGGTTAATGGAGACAGGGATATTAATGGGAGTATAGGGTAGTGGTAAGAGTGAACGGTGGTAGTGGTGACAGTGAAGGGTGATGATAACAGTAATGAGTGGTAGTAACAGTTATTAGGGGTAGTAATAAACAGACGCAGATGCAATTATATAACTTTATTGACAACGTTTCGCCCTGGCAGTGGACTTCATAGATTCACTAAGAGAACCCTGGGAAGAGAGTTGAGAGCGGCGAGGCAAAGATTTAGATTTTTATATTTTGCCACCGAAGTGGCGAGTTTATTGTGCAGGTCATATCCATCCTGTGGACGGTAGCGCAAGAACATAGGGATGCATAAAAGGCCTAGGAACTAGGCCCCAAAAGGGGTTAATAGGTGTACATTTGGATTTATATCTCTAATTCACTTATCTGTCACAAGCAAATTTAGGAAATTTCCTTAGTATATCTTGTATCTTATTTTCATTAATAAGATATCTTGACATGTCTATCTCTAAGTTCCTTAATAAGTGGACAATTAAGCACTTATTGAGGAATATAGATAGTATAATAACCAAAGAAGTTCTGAGCAACCACATGTAAGCTTCATAACAAGTTGTTTACTTAGGCTGCAAAGCTGCTTTTGTGACTGAAGTTGATGTTAATGAGTCCAGATTTAACGAGTTATCTTTGGGTGTTGTACTCCTTGGCAACTGGAAGTGCGCAAGTCCGGTTGATTAGCCTGTGAGAATTATGGTGGAATACGATGGCGTCAGGATTGTCCGTTGTGCTGGCGTATTGATATTGTGCTGGCGTATTGATATTGTGTTGGACTAATTTAAATGCCTAACCTACCACGATTTTGCCACAGTTTTAGCATTGAATAATATATATTCCTTCATTAGTTACGCTGGTGGTGTTGCTGCATGATTCTGTTGAACTCGCAGCTGGGGACTACAGTTTGAGGATTATTTTGAGTACTACAATTTGAAGATTTTATCTCTAGTCACTGGCATCTGGTCTGAATGAGTTAATATGAGCACGTCGTCTACTCGCCCGTCCTCGCCTCGGTTCCGTTGACGACTCGTAGTTCATTGCCTTGGAAAAACTATGACAACAAACTTGGTACATATAACTGCACTTAATTTTTTTTCTGTCGTGTCGGTATCTCATACCTACTACCTGCGTGGTTAGGATTACTGGTGATGGCAGAAGTTACTGATGACAGTAATGGATACTGGTGACATTAGGGGATACTGGTGACAGTAGGGGATACAGGTGACAGTAAGGGTTATTGTTAACAGTAAGGGATTACTGTTAACAGTAAAGGGGCAGTGGTGATAGTAAGGCTTACTGGTGACAGTAAGGGATACAGGTGAAAACAAGGAATAGGGGAGATAGAAGAAACAGGAAAAAAACAAACGTAGAAATCTAAAGAAAATCTTGACGGCATAATGGTGGCAGATATATAATGGTGGAGCATTATGGTGGCGTAGGAAATGGTAGTAAGGGTTAGTAGTGGTATTGCCGGAGCGGGGAGGAGGTTGTTGTTAATAGCACAACATTATTATTATAATCAAAAAGAAGCGCTAAGCCACAAAGGCTATACAGCTAATAGCACTACAGTAGTAGCGACTACTTTCGTGGGTAATGCTAGGCAATAAGGGAGAAGAAAGGAAGACTCGGGAAGCACAACCCTGGAAGATATGTCTGGAATTAAGTAGCCTCTAAATTCTAAATTATAATAATCTTTATTGTTATTGTTATGACTATTATGCTGGGTAGGGAAAGATTCATATTTTTGATAATAAAGACCAACTTCATGTAAGAGAGCGGGCAAGAGAGTTTGCAAGTTCGTGTGTACTTGGGAAAGGCACAAAACAGATTTTTTTTTCAAGCTGTCTACAGAGGACTATCTAATACTCTGTGTTGAATTACGAGAAGATTGAGGCAGGGGTAAAATATACTTCACTGTAAAAATGTCCATGGACATTTTACAGATAATGTATATTTATGGTTACTGTTTTTACTGCTACTAGTAGTACTAATATTACTACTGCTCTTACTGTTACTACTACTACCACTGCTATTGCTGCTGCTTAGAAATGCTGTGCTCTAATCTGACCATGGAGTTATTGAACTTCTGGCTAGATAGCGGTAGCCACTGTTTGGAATATACTATAATAGAATCCTATATTTACAAAGTGCTCGTCAACTTGATTCTTTAGGAACTGAATTGTTTTGGAGGGAGACTATTCCGATGCTCCACAACTTTATCAAAAAAAAAAAAAACCTTACTAACACTCGTCCTAGACTACTTACCCTGGAACTTCACATTATTATTACTTGTTCCTGGTACACTTCTTGCATTAAAAAGATTATATCAACTTTGTTTAGTAACTTCAAAGTTTGCTTTAAGTACTCCATTGCTATTATCCAGGACGCGAGTGTACAGGTATAGACCAGGGGAAAAGGTAGGACAAATACCTGTATTCAGTGTCCGAGACTCGTATCCGGTATGGATAATTTAATTATTAGGTTAGATATCATGTCATATAATGGGAGCAACAACATTTTGTCTAATTTCCGGAGGAAATAATATTGGGAGACGATAGAGAGGATTTACTTGCTAGGTACAGGCCAGCTATTTAATTTATGAGGTAAAAAGATGGAATCCCGATCATACGTAGCATTTTGTCTAGAAGAACGGACAGTGAATGGATGTCTAAGGTAATTGTTTAGATATGTAGAGCATGGCACTTGAAATTCATTTCAGTAACACCTGGGATAATATCTGTGTCAATCATGATATGTATGCAAAAGATGACGTGCAACTTTCTGGGTCAGGGATAAGAGCATTAGCCAGTTCAGTCAGTGAAACCGTTGCTGAAGTGTCAGTGGATTTCAAGTGACGGAATCTGTGGTGAGTGAATGTGTGTGTGGAAAACAAAGGTGTTGTAGTACTGGGGACGAATTGTAGTTTACGGAAACGTTTGGAAAGCAAAGAAGTCATAAGTTAGTTACTAGTAATACTGTTACTAATAAAAATATAGGAACTTGTATAAAGTCAGGGAGAGAAGAGAGAGAAGAGAAAAATGAAGTCAAGTGAGACCTAACAAGTCATAAGCAAACAAAACCTGGAAAAGAAAAGCGAGATTATATAGGGAAGGGCCATTTTCAACACAGGTGCAGTGAACTGAGATGTGAGACACGTGATGAGAGATACAGGTCTTGACAGAGTTCCTCTCAACATACCCTCTGACTGTCCATTTCCTCAGAGGTTTCACCCGTCAGATAGTAGTGACCTTTCTTGAATACTGACGTCTTGAAAAATAGAACTTATTCCTTACCTCTCTCATATTTTTCCTCCATGTAGCAAACTTGTTGAATTTGCGGGCGTTGACCTCCAACTCTTGGGCCCGCCTTCAACCTTTGTATTGATTTCTTTAACATACCTTTGTTGTATTTGTTCGTAGTTCATGAATGGTTCAGGCTCTTAATACTGTAGTCCTTTGTTTATCAGTCTACTACAATAAAACTTAACAGTGAATGCGTCCCACTGTTTCTGTGATGATTCGTTTGGGCGTTTAACTGTCAGTGCTGTCACCCCTGCAACAGAGAGGCACCTCATCCATTGCAAACATGTTTGCTATAGAAATTATCCCAGTTGTCAATGAATGGAATTTAAAGTTCCTTGCTGTACTTGTCTAGCCGGCAATTTGCCCCAATTTTCCTAGACATCCATTCACTGTCCACTCCTCTTCTAAGCAAAATGGTACATATGATCAGGATTCCTTCCTTTGACCTAATTAGATCAATAGCTGCCTTGTAAATGGCCAGCAACTCTTCATGCTTGCGTTTCGCAACATCATTACCTCCAGCACTGAGGTAGATGGAGGTTCCATTACTTGACACGGAGTTTTCTAACCCAAACCTGCTCGAGGAAAACACCCTTTATCTAGCCATCTTATCCCTATTATGGAAAGCTCTGTCTACATATTGAATCTGAGAAACCCACACAGCAAGTATGTCATTTTTCTTGTATGCTGAGACAGTTGTCCTATCTGTCCCTTTGCTCACAACAGCATACTCGTCCCGAAGAACAGCAAAATGATTTCTGTCTTCAAACCCTGCTTCAACCCTCCCTAATTTCGTCGTCTTCCCACTTCTTGAAACAGCTTTTCATTCGTTACATCTAACATGTTTCCCTTCGTTTCCGCCATTCCTTATTGGATTTACCATTCTTATTCAAATTTCTGTTGATAAGTTTCTTAAAAATAATAAAATTTCGCTTAATTTCCCCAGAAAATTCAATATCAGCAGCTTTTTTGACGAGTGAAAATTTATGAATTTTAGCTAAAAAATAAGGTTTGTCAGTTTTCATAATTCTCTAATAACTAGAACCTCATATTTGAGAACTATAACAATATACTTTACAACTCATAACTCTGCTTCATGAACTCTACAAAAACAAAAACTCTACAAAAACCTTGTTATTCAAGCCGTTGTTTCCTGTGTTCAAACATTTAACTTAAAATCTCGTGAGAAAGTCACACATGTTCAAACAACTTCCCCTGACAGCTGACCAATTAAGGCTAAATAGGCCTATATGTTTTTATATGTATATAGTAAAGGAATATTAATGTAATAGTGTACCTTAGCTATGTTGTCTTGTTTATTAAGAGTTTCACAAATATTTTGAAATGAAGAACTTGTCAGCTGATGGTAGTTGCCAGACCCACTAGTAGAAATTATTATTCTTTTTACTTTTCCTATTACAATTCTCGTATTCAACTTTATCATTGATCTTCGAGATTATAAAAGGGATTATTAAATTGTTTTCTCACATATATTTCTAATTAGACTTGAATTTCTATGAAAATCCTCTTTGTTTACATCCGCATTTTCAAAAATGTGGCCATGAAGACTGTGTAATCTTCAACTTTAATTTTTTTTTATTACAACCACTTGTTTACTGCTACTTTTCTGCTTCCATTCTCTTCTTGACTTGTTTATAAACACCGTTGTAGCTCCTGTCCTCCTGTTTGTAAAGTGTGTTGACAAAAAGTTCGTAAGCCTATAGCTAATTTGTTGGAATTTTTGGTCACCATATTCCATTACTAAACTGGTGCTGGTGCCTAGTGAAGTACTCAGTGTCCTCAAGATATCTCACTTTTTCTCTATTTTCCTTTAAATATAATTACATTCGAAGTCCTCTGAGTACTTCGCACATTTCTGTCTTCAGATCAGTGCAATCGGAATGGTCATTGCTATTGCTGTTTCATTATCCATTGTGATATTCTTTGTCAGGTCCTGTTGTTGTTGAAGTGATCAGTTGCATCACGGTTTTCTTCACTCAATTGTTTCGTGAACACCAGTAGTGTGTAACTTGCACTTTTCCTTCCTGTTCATTGCATTAATTTCGCTCAAAACGCTCTGTAATTTTCTGGAAAGTTCATTACAAACATCATTGTCACTTTCTCTTGTAGATCACTGCGCACCTGTGCGCGCATTTCTTAAGGAAACGTATCTTCTATGCTGCTGGCTTCATCAGTCGAAAACAGACATGTATTGCACTCTTGGAGAAATCAATCCTGGTGGAAGACGAAGTAGAGGGAGTGGAGACGTAGTTTGATGTTATCAGTTCATCTTTGCTGTAATATGATCTGTCTCTAAATCTGTGTCTTATAAACTTGTCATCTTGTCCATGATTCTGTCTATTCATTGTTGGTCGTCGTTAATTATGATTAATATATATATGTGGCGACTAGATAAAATTGGTCAGTTAGCAAGAACTCGTTTAAAATCAAGTCCTCTCTAAAAATTTTCTCTTATACGTTTTGTTTCATTTACGTTAACGTAAAAAATAATAATTTTGTACCAAAAGATTCTTAGAAAACTTACCTAACCTTATTATATCAAGCGCAATTTAATTTAACATAATCCAACAAAATATATTTTAAATAAGTTTACAATAATTTAATAAACAAACACCATGAAATATATTTTTTTTCGCTAGGTGCAGAATGATTTTTGCGAAATTATTGCATACACAAATTTTCGCTTGCCTTATTCGGCAAGAACGTTGCTATTTAAGCCAAAATCGCAAGTTTTACCTATTCGGCACGATATAATTATATATTTATTATTATTATATATATATATATATATATATATATATATATATATATATATATATATATATATATATATATATATATATATATATATATATATATATATATATTAACACGTCGGCCGTTTCCCACCGAGGCAGGGTGACCCAAAAAGAAAGAAAAAGACTAATCATTAAACTCTTTCACCATCACTCATACATAATCAGTGTCTCTGCAGAGGCGCTCAGATACAACAGTTTAGACATCCCTCCAAACTGCCAATATTCCAAACACCTCCTTTAGAGTGCAGGCATTGTACTTTCCACTTCTAGGACTCTAGTCCGGCTAACCGGTTTCCCTGAATCTCTTCATAAAATGTTACGCTGCTCACACTCGACAGCTCGTCAGGTCCCAAAAACCATTCGTCTCCATTCACTCCTATCTAACACGTTCACACACGCTTGGTGGAAGTTCAAGCCCCTCTCCCACAAAACCTCCTTTACCCCGGGCCCAGACTCGTGGAACTCTGTTTTCATTAAGAACTGCAAGAAACCCCTCTCGCGTGCCCTAAGTACACTATGGAGGAGGAGCTTGGACATGGGTGAAATTCCACAGTCACTTAAAACAACGGATATAGCCCCACTCCATAAAGGTGGCAGCAAAGCATTAGCTAAGAACTATAGACCAATAGCTCTGACGTCCCACATCATAAAAATCTTTGAAAGAGTGCTAAGAAGCAGGATTGCAAATCACCTGGATTCCCAAAATCTGCACAATCCAGGGCAACATGGGTTCAGGGCAGGTCGCTCCTGCCTCTCACAACTACTGGATCACTATGACATGGCCTTGGATGCACTGGAAGAAAATCAGAATGCAGATGTAATATACACAGACTTTGCAAAAGCATTTGACAAATGCGATCATGGCGTAATAGCCCATAAAATACGTGCTAAAGGAATAACTGGGAAAGTGGGGAGATGGATCTTCAACTTCCTAACAAATCGAACACAAAGAGTAGTGGTCAACAGAGTTAAATCGGAGGCTGCCATAGTGAAGAGCTCTGTTCCACAAGGCACAGTACTCGCCCCCATCTTATTCCTTATCCTCATATCAGACATAAACAGAGATATACACCACAGCACCGTATCATCCTTTGCGGATGATACTAGGATCTGCATGAGGCTGTCATCTGCTGAGGACGCGGTTAACCTCCAAGAAGATATAAACAAAGTTTTCCAGTGGGCAACGGTAAACAATATGATGTTCAATGAGGACAAATTCCAACTACTCCGTTATGGAAAACTGGAGGAGATAATAACTAGAACAGAGTATACTACTGACTCCGGCCATACAATAGAGCGGAAAAATAATGTAAGGGACCTGGGAGTAGTAATGTCTGAGGATCTCACTTTCAAGGATCACAACAGTGCCACGATCGCACGTGCAAAGAAAATGATAGGATGGATAATGAGAACTTTCAAAACGAGAGATGCCAAGCCCATGATGATCCTTTTCAAATCACTTGTTCTCTCTAGGCTGGAATACTGCTGTACATTAACATCTCCATACAAAGCAGGTGAAATCGCAGATCTAGAGAGTGTACAGAGATCCTTTACTGCACGTATAAGTTCTGTCAAGCACCTTAACTACTGGGAACGCTTGGAAGCACTTGACTTGTACTCGTTGGAACGCAGGAGGGAGAGATATATCATAATCTACACTTGGAAAATCTTGGAAGGAATGGTCCCAAATCTGCACACAGAAATCACTTCCTACGAAAGTAAAAGACTGGGCAGGCGATGCAAAATGCCCCCAATAAAAAGTAGGGGCGCCATTGGAACACTAAGAGAAAACACCATAAGTGTCCGGAGCCCAAAACTGTTCAACAGCCTCCCATCAAGCATTAGGGGAATTGCCAATAAACCCCTGGCTGCCTTCTGCCTAAAGTCAGTGCCGGATCAGCCGGGCTGTGGCTCGTACGTTGGACTGCGTGCGGCCAGCAGTAACAGCCTAGTTGATCAGGCCCTGATCCATCGGGAGGCCTGGTCATGGACCGGGCCGCGGGGGCGTTGATCCCCGGAATAACCTCCAGGTAACCCCCTCTCTCTAACCTTTTCGGAGGACGACTCCTACCCCGCCTTCCTTCCTCAATAGGTTTATACGCTCTCCAAGTCTTTCTACTTTGTTCCTTCTCTCTAAATGGTCAAACCACCTCAACAACCCCTCTTCAACCCTCTAATACTTTTAGTAACTCCATACCTAATTTCCATACTACGAATTCTCTGCATAGTACTTACACCATACAATGACCTTAGACACGGCATCTCCACTGCCTCCAGCCGCCTCCTCGCTGCAGCATTTACAACCCAAGCTTCACACCCCTATAAGAGTGTTGGTACCACTATACTCTTCTACATTCCCTTCTTTGCCTTCATGGATAGCTTTGTCTCCACAGATACCTCAATGCACCACTCGCCTGTTTTCCTTCATCAATTCTCTGGTTTACCTCACCCTTCATGAACCCATCCGCTGACAAGTAAACTCCCAAATATCTGAAAACATTCACTCTTCCATACTCTCTCCAATGTGATAACCAATTTTTGTTTGTCTAAATCGTTTGATACCCTCATCACCTTACTGTTATCTATGTTCACTTTCAACTTTCTACCTTTACACACACTCCCAAATTCGTCCACTAACCTTCGCAACTTTTCTTTAGAATCTTCCAAAAGCACAGTATTATCAGCAAAAAGTAACCGTGTCAACTCCCATTTTGTATTGGATTCCCCATAATTTAATCCCACCCCTCTCCCCAACCCCGTCTATAAATATGTTAAGCATGGTGACACAACATATCCCGTCTAATACTTTTACTGGGAAGTAATCTCCCCCTCTCCTACACACCTTAACCTGAGCCTCACTATCTTCATAAAAACTCTTTACAGCCTTTAGTAACATACTACCTATTCCATATACTTGCAACATCTGCCACATTGCTCCTCTATCCACTCTATCATATGCCTTTTCTAAATCCATAAATGCAATGAAAACTTCCCTACCTTTATCTAAATGCTGTTCACACATATGCTTCAATGTAAACACCCGATCTACACATCCCCTACCCATTCTTAAGCCTCCTTGCTCATCTGCAATCCTGCTCTCTGTCTTACCTCTTAACTCTTTAAATAATAACCTTACCACACACTTTTCCTGGTACACACCGTAAACTTACTCCCCTATAATTTTTACAGTCTCTTCTCCCCCTTACCTTTATATAAAGGAATTATACACGCTCTCTGCCAATCCCTAGGTACCTTCGCCTCGTTCATACACTAAAAAATACCAACCACTCCAACACTATCTTTCCCTGCTTTTAACATTTCTGTCATGATCCCGTCAGTTCCAGCTGCTTTACCCCCATTCATTCTACGTAATGCCTCACACACCTCCCCCACACTCTCATCCTTCTCTTCTTCACTCCTAAAAGATGTTATACCTCCCTGACCAGCGCATGAAATTACTGCTTCCCTTTCTTCATCGACATTTAAAAGTTCCTCAGAATATTCCCGCCATCTACCCAATACCTCCGGCTCCCCTTCTTCTAATTTCCCAATTCTGTTTTAACTGACAAATCCATTCTTTTCCTAGGCTTTCTTAACCTGTTTATCTCCAAAAATTTTTCTTATTCTCGGCAAAATTTCTTGACAGTGCTTCTCCCATTCTATCATTTGCTCTCCTTTTGCACTCTCTCACCACTTTCTTAACCTTTCTTTTACTCTCCATATACTTTTCCCTTCTTATATCGCTTATGCTTTGTAAAAGCCTCACATAAGTTATCGTTTTCTCTTTTATCGTACCCTGTACCTCCTCATTCCACCAATCACTTCTCTTTCCTCCTGCACCCACCCTCCTATAACCCCAAACTTCTGCCCCACATTCTAGTACTGCATTTTTATAACTATTCCAACCCTCTTCAACCCCACCACTACTCATACTTGCACTAGTCCACCTTTCTGCAAAAAGTTACTGATATCTTACTGTAACTTCCTCCTCCCTTAGTTTATAAACTTTCACCTCTCTCTTATTTACTGTTGCCATTTTCCTTTTGTTCAATCTGCCTTTTACTCTAACTGTAGCTACAACTAGATAATGATCCGATATATCAGTTGCCCCTCTATAAACTTGTACATCCTGAAACCTACCCATCAACCTTTTATCCACAAATGCATAATCTAACAAACTACTTACATTACTTGCTGTATCATATCTTGTATATTTTATCCTCTTTTTCATAAAATATGTATTACCAAACCTCTTTCAATATATAATATATGTATATATATATATATATATATATATATATATATATATATATATATATATATATATATATATATATATATATATATATGTATGTATGTCGTGCCGAATAGGCAGAACTTGCGATCTTGGCTTAAATAGCAACGTTCATCTTGCCATATAGGACAAGCGAAAATTTGTGTATGCAATAATTTCGCCAAAATCATTCTGAACCTAACGAAAAAAATATATTTCACTGTGTTTGTTTAGTATTAAATTATTGTAAACAAATCTAAAATATATTTAGTTGGGTAAGGTTAAAATAAATTGTTCTTGTTATAATAAGGTTAGGTAAGTTTTCTAAGATTCTTTTGGTGCAAAATTAAAAATTTTTTCATTAACATTAATGAAAAAAATATATCTTTAAACGTATAAGAGAAAATTTCAGAAAGGACTTAATTTTAAATGAGTTCTTGCTAATTGACCAGTTTTACATATTCGGCACGACATATATATATATATATATATATATATATATATATATATATACATATATATATATATATATATATATATATATATATATATATGCATGCATGCAAGGAATTCGCAAGAGCAGGCGAAATATACATAACCACTGATCTCTGGCTGAAGGAGACTCGAGCCTACGAACCTTGGAACAAGGTACGCAGTGCTTTACCAAACTACCCACAATGGACAATACCTTGGAGTCCAGCTTGCTGTAAGCCTTCTCCCTGAAAGCTGGTTGCCTTGGATCAAAGTCTAGCGCAAGCTGGACTCCAAGGTATTGTCCAGTGTGGGTAGATTAGTAAAGCACTGCATACCTTGTTCCAAGGTTCGTAGGTTCGAGTCTCCTTCAGCCAGAGATCAGTGTTATATATATATATATATATATATATATATATATATATATATATATATATATATATATATATATACATCCTAGTTTTGAAAATATGAATATTTCCTTTGGTTTATATAAATTAGATCCATTTATAATTAATAAAATTTGGCAAGAATTTAATAATACATTTGGCAAATAATAAATCTTAATTCTTGGGTAGAATATTTTGTTAGTGGGATGTGAAGGACCTGTCTAGTTGGGTTCAACAGGCCTGCTGTAGTGTTCTTTTCTTATGAGTCGTTTGTCGTCGTGCGTCAGGTGTTGCTTTGTTGTGGGATGTGATGGTGAGGTGTGCTCTCGACCCTTTATATGCCTTCCTTTTGATGTATTGTTTTTATAGTTCCTTGATAATGTAAGAAGTCACAAAAGCGCTTGGAATTTCACTATTCTTTCACAGTGGTTGTTTTGCTTATTCTGAAATCACCTGTTTACTGTGTTCCTATTGCATATATATATATATATATATATACGTATATATATATATATATATATATATATATATATATATGTATGTATATATATATATATATATATATATATATATATATATATATATATATATATATATACATACATATATATATATATATATGTCGTGCCTAATATGTAAAATTGGTCAATTAGCAAGAACTCATTTAAAATTAAGTCCTTTCTAAAATTTTGTCTTATACGTTTGAAGATATATATTATTCATTAATGTTAATGTAAAAAATTTTTAATTTTGCACCAAAAGAATCTTAGAAAACTTACCTAACCTTATTATAACAAGAACAATTTATTTTAGCCTAACCCAACTAAATATATTTTAAATACGGCGAAATTATTGCATACACAAATTTTCACTTGTCCTATATGGCAAGATGAGCGTTGCTATTTAAGCCAAGATCGCAAATTCTGCCTATTCGGCACGATATATATATATATATATATATATATATATATATATATATATATATATATATATATATATATATATATATATATATATATATAATCTACAGAATATTTCGCTGTATAATTATTGTCGGAACTCATAACTTGCAGTATAAATAATTTACCAGAATAATCCCAGCAGTCATAAACAATTATGTATGCCATTAGAGAGACGTTGTTATTTGAATAATTCAAATTCCTATAATTTCTTACAGGAAACTAAATTATATCCATTAACTAAATGATTCAAGCCCAAATGTGATATAATTTTAATGTTCTTGACTGAAACTAGAGCGAATGATGATAAACAGATTTCCGTATCGTGAAAACATTCTAATATTCTCTGCGTTTCCTGCCAAAGTATCGTAAATATAACCCATAACTTATTTTTTTTGTAGTTAATTTTTATAATTGTTAATTTATTCGCATCATAAAATAGCGCTTGCAGCTCCATTTTCTTAAGCCACTTCGTGTTACTCTGTTAACTTGGGAACGACATGTTTGTAATAATATATATATATATATATATATATATATATATATATATATATATATATATATATATTTATATATTATTTACACCACACACATGGTGTAAATATTATGCACAGAATTTTTTAGTGTGGAAATTACGAGGAAGTGTGGACTTACTGAAAGTATTAGTCAGAGGGCTGTTGAGGTGATTTGGTCATTTAGAGAAAATAGAGCAAGGAATGACTTGGAAAGCCTATATATCTGTTGGGGAAGGAAGGCAGGGCGAGGGGTCGTCCCCGAAAAGCTTGGAGGGAGAGGGTAAAGGAGGTTTTGCGGACGAGAGGCTTAGTCTTCCAACAAGCGTGCGTGAGCGAGTTGGATAGGAGTGAATGGAGACAAGTGGTTTTCGGGACCTGACGAGCTGTTGGAGTGTGAGTAGGGTGAGTGTGAAGGGATTCAGGGAAACCGGCTAGCCGGACTTGAGTCCTGGAAATGGGAAGTACGATGCCTGAACTTAAAGGAGGGGTTTGGGATATTAGCAGCTTGGAGGGGCATCTAAACTGTCGTATCTGAGCGCCTCTGCAAAGACTGATTATTTATGAGTGATGGTGAAAGTGCTGAATGATGGTGAAAGTTTTTTTCTTTTTCTTGGGGGTCTTTCTTTTTGGGTCACCCTGCCTCGGTGGAAAACGGCCGACGAGTTATATATATATATATATATATATATATATATATATATATATATATATATATATATATATATATATATATATATAAATGAAATCATGAAACAAGTGACATTTGAATCATTAACGAAACTGCGGCTGGCCAAGACTCGATCCGGCGTCACCTTTTCCTGACCCGTGGGAAGCAGCATAACGTTCGGGAGGCTCTAACCATTACACCATCAATCCTACAAACAAGCCTAGCGAACTAAACTTGCCTCATGTTGCTAGAACATACGCGGCCACGGTAAGCTCAGAAGAGCTAATTTCAATATAATACCGTTCTCTAGGCTAGAGCATCACGAGTATTATCCTGCTTCATATTAGTCGGGAGAAGGCGAGCGGGATCAAGTCTTGGCCAGGCGCAGTTTCGTTTATCATTAAAACATCATTTTTTTCGTGATTTCATTAATATAGAGACTGCTTGCGATGGCTGGTATTCAAAAGGGAGTAGACTGAAAATAGCTCTGAGCTTACCATGCCCATTTATGTCTTCGCAACATGAAGCAAGCCCAGTTCGCTAGGCTCATGTTTGTAGGATTGATGGTATAATGGTTAGAGCATCACGAACGTTATACTGCTTCCCATGGGGCGGGACAAGGTGACGCGGGATCGTGTCTCGGCCAGCCGCAGTTTTGTTAATAGAATAATATATAAATTTGACAGTGGTCAGATGTAGTTAAGCGAGGTCACAGATACAACTAATGTGATATTTTATTATGCCAACGTTTCGCTCTCCAGGAGCTTTACCAAGCCGTAACGACCTGTGTCATTTTACCAGAAATATTGTCGAATGACGGGTCATGCGTCACCTTCTGGTATTATCACTGGTGAGGCAATATCAGTTTAGCGAGCTTCCCTAATATATACAAACCCCCGAAGTTTTGTGGCAGCCATCATGAATGACGGCTTCCAGACAATGGTGCAACAGTTTATTTCCAAAAGAACATGCTGTGAATTACAATAGTTTGTTGAAAAAAATTATTTTTTTTATGGTAAATACAAGTTCTTGTATTGATGGTTTGTTGCCACTTTTTTTACTCGTGTCGTTTCATTAATATGCTGATGAATTAAAATAATTTAAGGAATTCTACAAATAATTTCTTTACATTTCCTGCCTCATAAGATACCTAATCTGTATTTAAATGAGTAATGTTCTCAGTTGCAATAACTTGTAAGTCAATTTTTTTTAACAATAACATCCATTTGTCTCGTCAAATTCTTCAGTATTATTAAGTATTAGTTAATAGAGGGTTGAATACATTACCTTCCACGAGATTCTCATCTATATTATGGGTTTCTGCTCTAAAATATACACGTTGTGTTTTGGACTTTAATTTATATTAATGTGTAAAATGCTTCATATCTTCCAAAATTCTGTCATCATTTAGCCGCTAAGTAGAATTTACAAAGTCTTTTACATTTATCCTGCCCTTTCAAATATTTTGTCTATACCACATGTCCTTACAGCCGTCCAATTTCTTTGTAACTGTCTCTCCTTAAGCTTTTTTTGCTTCACTTACCCTGAGTGATTGTTCATGCCAACATCATCTACATGTCTCTCTCATACTTTACAGTTCGCGTATATCCAGCTTTATTTTCCTGATGATGTAATCCTCCAAACATTTTCTCACTGATATGTCGGTCCACGTCTTTGACTCGTTCTGTTTTCGATTTAATTTTTATCACAGCCGAAAGAAATAACCCTTTTTTCTCTGCCGGCAATTATCCCCTAGTAGCTAGCAAGCAATTACTGGTACTCTCATGTTGCACATAGACTTGCGTTAGCCATATAATTCGCTTAACCAGTACCACTTGCTGTTCTGTTTTTGATATAAACTATGGTAATACCTTGTCTTGAATTGTGCATGAAACAAACTATTCTGTTTTATCTTTAAACTCCGGAAGAGTTTTCAACTCCTTTTTGAAAACGTTTGTTAACGCTATTTGTGATGTCCTGTTCTAGTTGCATCTGTTTTTCTGGTTCTGCGTTTTATTTTTTTTCCATTCCTGCTTAACTCTCTCCTATTTTAATACACAATAACCCGCACTTAGGAGACTAAATCATACGACGACGTTTCACTGTGACTTGGGCCATTATTTATTTTTATTTAGACTTTTCCAAGCCTCTTATCTCCTCCAGTTCCTATTTTTACGACTTTCTGATCCTCCATCTCGCCTTCCCTGTCCTGACTATTTTAGAGATTTCATTTTTTTTTACGTTGAAACTTTTGTAAAAATTTTTGAAAGTTCCGTTTTTCCCCATTAAATTTTTCTATCGAGCATTCTTCATTTTATTTCCAGTTTTGTCATTTTGGCCATCTATTAACTTGTTTTTTCCTGACGAATCATATGTGGCCGTTCAACATAATGTAATCAATGGGTTAATACTGTTTTAAATATTTTGTCTCGAAATGCTAACAAATTTTCCTTGTAAAAGTAATTTACCATATGAATTATTGCAATGTGTTTCCTGAGACGCACCATTTTTCTGTATCTCTTTACTCCCTTCACTATTAACCTTCCCTACGTAGTTGATTCTCAGTTATGGGATTAGTCTGTAAGCTTTCTCTAGCTTATGTACATATTTTTTGTTCCTTCGGGAAGTTGAGGCTTCACACTGGAGCCACGTACTCGAGATTTACGGTTCCTAACATATGTCGTTTATAAAGTTTTGAAGCTTCTTTAATACGTTTCTGAAGTCTGCTAGTCTGCTGATACGTTTGTTGTGATTTTAACTCCGAGATAAATTTTACAGTATATTGTTCCAGTCTCGATATTGTACCTTTTTATTCTCTATTTTACTGACATTTTCAACTTCTTAGCCTCTAGGCTGTACGCGTATGCGTGCGCGCTCTTGTGTTACCAACTCATTAAGAAAAACCAAGTGCCTGAGCCAACTCGCTAATATCGGGGACATAAAAGCCTGAGGATCTGAAAAACGGAAATATTTGCACAACGATGTTCTTACAGACTCGTATAAAATAATAAGAGCTGAAATACAGCAAGAAGCAGGCAAGATATATTTTTTGGTTGGTTAATATTTAAATCTGGAATATAAAACTCAGTCTCGCTTGCATTATTCCTATCGTTTTTTTTTTTTTTTTTTTTTGGAAGGGGGAGAGAAATTTACAGAGCTCAGTGAAAGCAGCTCATCATTTGCATTAATGATGAGAGAGATTTACAAATGAATGCAATGATCACAGCGGGATGCAGCACTGCAAGTGAATAAAGCGAGATCATCATTAAAGTGAAAAATAAGAAAGCAAATCAGTAAGAGATCACATCCTTGCACATAAAAGTCTAGGAAATATCTCTCTTTAATTAATTTCCGGCGTTGCTCATTATACATTCAAGTCAGGAGGCAGGTGGTAAAACGCCAGAAGACCTTTAATGGCCTCTAATAAGGTCTTTTCCTCTACAACATTTAAGTTTTGTTTGAACAGAGTTTTATTGTTTTTATTCTCTTTTTTTTATTGTCGTGACATGCAAATGGCGACCCTCCTTTCCTGCTTAACTGCTAGCCAAAGTATGTCGCCAACCTGCCAATGATCTGCCCGCCCTAGTGGAACTTTGGTCCTTCTGTTAGCAGATCATAAGTGTGAGAATCCCGCGTCGAGACACTCAAACCGATCTTCTGAGAGCCACTTAGTGGGTTAAGATATTTAGTCATTCCCGAACGCTGCGCCTCAACCTCTCTATTATGTAATTACCCATCAGGTAACCCTCCTACAGGTGTAATGGGGATATCATCTTATGGATACGGCTTAATAAAAATCTTTCTGCTGGTAAAACTATTAAAGAAGGGCAAAGGGCTATTTGATGTATCAAATTCCCTGGTCGGAGTCATATTCACTCGAGTGTAGCGCGTCGAGTGAAGACAGCTGTTAGCAGGAAGCGCTTAACGTCGTTCGGCTATAAAGTCTTAATTGTTTTATGGACTTAGTCATAATGTCGTCTTGATGAGGAGACGTGAGAGGCTCCCTCCTTCAGCCTTCCTCACCCGTCACCACCCACCAGCCACAAGATATGCAAAGTACCAGTCGCCGGGAGAAACTGGTTTCCCGAGTGAAAGCTTTTTACGTAATTTTTTCTGGGTGAGAGAAAAAGTAATTAACCATGTCTGAAACGTTATATTTCCGCTTCATGATTAGAAATTTTGGTTTAGTCGGGCTACTAGATACAGGCCTGGTGTTAGAATGTGATTTTTCTGACTCTTAGCTAAGAAATATGGAATAACTGGATGTGAAGATTATTATTATTATTATAATCAAGGGGGAAGCGCTAAACCTGGAGGATTATACAGCACCTGGGGGGGGGGATGTGGAAGGCATTCAGGCTTAATTCGGGGAACTGGAGCACAGATCCAATTCCCTAAATCAAGAGCCCCTCACCAACATCAAGGAACCTTCCTTGAGGGGTGGATGTGAAGAAAGATTGAGCTTTGTGAGAGTAACACATTGGTAACTTTTAATATTTATTTAATAATTACCAAAGTTACGCGTGTGAGACGCACAAGACGTGAGAAAAGTGATTAAGCAAAACACTGACTTTCATTAACGAAAAATCTACATTTACCAAGCTGCATTTTTTCCAGTGAATGTTTGTTGCGTGAGCACATCAACATAAGTGAGCATATAAACAGCTCGGGAGAAGATTTCGTAAGGATTTTCCTATTATAAAACTAATCTAATTCAACATATCTATTTCATCTTTCTGCAGCATCATCTTGACTATCCTCGGTTCATATATACAGTTATTCAGATATCTGAATCTAACATTGGCAACTCAGTGATGGCAATCATGGCCACTCATAAGGCTGTCGACTATACTTTCTCTTTCGTCTTTACTGTAGGCACCACCGTCTTGCCCTGCAAGTGCCACGTGCCGGCATCAGTGAACGGGTCATCTTATGATAAAGAAATCATGGAACGGTTGGGGCTTGAACCCATATTGACCGGGAACAGGAGGCGTGAAGACACAGTACACGTAAGCCAATAGTCGAGATCGCGTTGCAGGTGGAAATAAACCAAGTCATCCTTGTACGTAAGTTTGCTGTAGACTTACGATAGTGTCGCTGTTACTACGGTAAGGTGACGCAGAATCTCAGGGGAAAAAAATATTAATTTGTATATCTTAGTTATGCCACGCATAGTGGTTTATCTTTTTTATGAAGAGTTATGTAGTTACGCCATTCAATACATAAATTTTGGTAAAGTCACCAGCACGTGTTGATTTTGGGGACGATTATATTTTATGATTGTGACTAGCACATTTATTGTGGGCTAAAATCTTGAGAGCCAATGCGTTGCAAAAATGCCCCCCCCCCCACAGACACATAAATATATATAGTAACATACTAAAGAAATATTATTATCATCTCTTGGCACCACTTTCGTAGCTAGGTCTCTGCCTCGCGAATAGAGGATGGAGTATCGAGCCTCCACCACTCCTTGTGCTGAATGGCCTACACTGGTTTTTAAAGCGCTACATATACATATTAAATTCTCACAACGTTTAAAAAAATATTCTAATTTTTAAAGGATTGTTAAAATTACTGATGTTCGGTTGGAACTACGAGGATCCATCAGGTTGTTCGTTAAAATTACTGATGTTCGGTTGGAACTACGAGGATCCATCAGGTTGTTCGTTAAAATTACTGATGTTCGGTTGGAACTACGAGGATCCATCAGGTTGTTGGAAGGATATGAACGATCTGTTAAGTTTTCCGTTGCCAGAAATTTTAACAAAATATTTATAAATGTATTTTGTAATTCTTTTCCTTGTCAATAATAATAAAAAAATGTCTGTCCTTGCACTTACACAGAGAAATTATCTTATAAATAAGTAAAATTCCGAAGAAAACTTGTTTGATTAATTTATTCTGAGTCTCTGAAAATATAATTATCAGTCTGGCACGATATATAATCCAGTTTTAATAATTCGGCCATAATGTACTCGTTAATTTTAATATACTTTACATGAATATATATTTAAAACCATTTTTTTAGGTAAAATTGATTGTAAATATGATCTTGCTAGTAATACACACACACACACACATTATATATATATATATATATATATGATTTGAATCAAATTATTATTTTTTTTGTTATTTAACATACCAAAAACAGTACGTAAGATGCGGTGTGGAATAAGAAACTTGAGAATAGCTTCTTGATCACTCTAAAGCATTTTAATAATAGTAATAATAATAATAATAATAATAATAATAATAATAATAATATTATTATTATTATTATATTACTAACAATATCACAGTGATCAGTAACTTGCCAGGAAGAGCAGTACTTGTGATTTGAATTCAAGAAGTTCAAGTTGCCACACAACTTGCCATGTTGCCTGAACACCTGGAGGGGTGTTCGAGGGGTCAACGCCCCCCGCGGCCCCGTTCATAACCAGACCTCAAGCTACCAGTACGATTGAGTATGCAATCTTTATGACTACCATGCTTTTCCATCGTTCCATAAACACAATGTAAAATAAGATAGTAATCATGCGAGAATTATTGACAGAGGAGAAGACGGCGAGAGGATTTGTTTATATTAGGGACTTGTTAAATGACAACCACAAGTAATGACATGCTATCACAAGGAGGATGAACTGTGGAGTTAAAACGCAAAAGACTTAATTGTAACTGGTTCCAGATGTTAGTAGTTTTTTAATGCAAAGATAAACTGATACGGGATGAGTGGTGTTTAGAGCGTGAGTTGTGGACAACACCTTGATATAGTAGGAGAGATTGACGGTGTACTAACACAGCTGATGACACTTGGAGCAACAAGAAAAGTTTATCTGTGACCACACTTCTAAGTGCTTTGTTTCTAAGCCAAACACTGAGTTGAATAAACTTTCCTTAGTGCAATTGGTTTCTTCATTCCAGTTTGTCAGTATTTCATTCCTCTAACTTCGAGGAATAATGAAGTATAGGCGATATTACCCTTGTGTTTCATTCCACTCATTTTCACGGGCATGTTTATAGAATGTGAGTACTTACCTACGTCCAGCTCACTTTCGACTTAGTCGTCGTCACCCAGATGGGTCGTCGTCACCCAGATGGGGGGTATTCACCCAGAAGGGGTTGTCACCCAGAAGGGGGAGAGTCACCCAAAAGGGAGGGTAGTCACCCAGAAGGGTCATCGTCACCCAGAAGGGTCGTCGTCACCCAGAAGGGTCGTCGTCACCCAGAAGGGTCGTCGTCACCCAGAAGGGTCGTCACCCAGAAGGGTCGTCGTCACCCAGAAGGGTCGTCGTCACCCAGAAGGGTCGTCGTCACCCAGAAGGATCGTCGTCACCCAGAAGGATCGTCGTCACCCAGAAGGATCGTCGTCACCCAGAAGGATCGTCGTCACCCAGAAGGATCGTCGTCACCCAGAAGGGTCGTCGTCACCCAGAAGGGTCGTCGTCACCCAGAAGGGTCGTCGTCACCCAGAAGGGTCGTCGTCACCCAGAAGGATCGTCGTCACCCAGAAGGATCGTCGTCACCCAGAAGGATCGTCGTCACCCAGAAGGATCGTCGTCACCCAGAAGGTAAAAACTCTTGTGAATATTTTAAAGAGAAAGTCTTATTGAGAAATACATTCACTCTCCTCGTGTCGCAACCAGACGATCAACACATTAATATGCCACAGCAAATATAATTTCTCCCACATTTTGCAACATAACACCCTCATTATGAACAATTTACCTTAACTTCAGCTTTTTTTTTTTTAAAAAAAAACTTTCGTATATTGCAAACAAATTTAAAATTCCAAGTAAATGTAACATTCAAATGCTCTTGAAAATTTGTGTAATAAATCATGATAGTTAAGAATGACACGCTCTACGTTGTGGAAATTATCATGTTTTCCTGGTCAGTAGAAATATCTCAGAGCTGGCAACATTTTATAATAACAATAATAATAATAATAATAATAATAATCTAGGGTTTATGCTTTATAATTTATAGTAACGCCTTTAGGGAAAACTTTCTAAGAATGAATATAAAAGATTAAATTAACGGTGTGTGTGTGTGTGTGTGTGTGTGTGTGTGTGTGTGTGTGTGTGTGTGTGTGTGTGTGTGTGTGTGTGTGTGTGTGTGTGTGTGTGTATGTATTCACCTATTTGTGGTTCCAGGAATCGAGTCACGGCTTCTGTCCCCACCTCTTCGTTGGTCGCTGTCAGGTCCACTCTCCCCCTGCTCCAGGAGTTTTATCGTACCTCTTAAGGCTATGTATGGATCGTGCCTCCACTGCATAACTCTCCAGACTGTTCAACTTCCTGACAACTTGATGACTGAAGAAATACTTCCTAACGTCCCTGTGATTCATCTGAGTTTTCAGCTTCCAGTTGTGATCCCTTGTTGCTGTGTCACATCTCTGAAACATTCTGTCTTCGTCCACCTCATAAATTCCTCTCATTATTTTATGTCATTATTTTTCCCCTATTCCTCCTGTCCTCCAGTGCCCTTAGGTTCATTTCCCTTAACCTCTCCTCGTAATACATACCCCTTAGCTCTAGGACTGTTCTCTAATTTCTTAACGTGTTTAACAAGGTGTGGGTTCCATACTTGTGCTGCATACTCCAATATGGATCTGACGTACACGGTGTACAGAATCTTGAACGATTCCTTACTAAGGTGTCCAGACGCTATACTTAGGTTTTCCAGGCGCCCATATGCTACAACAATTATTTGGTTGATGTGCGCCTCAGGAGATGTGCTCGGTATGATAGCCCCAAGATCATTTTCCTTGAGTGAGGTTTACAGCCTTTGGCCCCATAGCCTGTACTCTGCGATGTACCTTGACCTCCCCCAGTCTTCGCGACTTTGCATTTGGTGGGGTTAAATTCCAGGAGCCAGTTGTTGGACCAGGCTTGCAGCCTGTGTGAATTTGCGTTTGCTTGTGTTTGTACATGCGTGTACTCACCTATATATGGTTGCAGGGGTCGAGTCACGGATCCTGGCTCTGCCCCGCCACCTGCCACTTGCCAGAATTTCCCCCTCCTATCCCTGTGAATCCCTGACGTATCTGCTCTTTTAACTACTGTAAGAATGGAGGCTACCTCCCCCACTTCATCGTCAAGGTCATTCTAATTCCTGACCCCTGAAGAATACTGCCTGACGTCCCTGTGCTCATCTATAATATAGACCTCCAGCTGTGCCTTCAAGTACCCGATTTCCTCCTCTCAAATAACCTATTTTTTTCAACCATTTTAATTCTTCAGAGTATTTTGTATGTTATCATGTCCCCCATGATTCTTTTGTCCTGTATTAACCTCTACTACCCCATGCCCCTTGGCTCTGAAACTAGCCTTGTTCCATATCTCTGCACTTTAGCGTCTTAAAAGTCTTTTCAGGTGTGGGTTCCATACGTTCTCCTTGATGTTCATGACAGAAACTGTATAGACATCCGTGAGTGACTCTTTGTTAAGATTCCTGAAGACTACTCTTAAATTTGCCAGATGAGTATTGGCTGCAGAGGTCATTTGTTTGATGTTAGCCTCCTGCAAAACACCAGGAACTATACTCGCATCACGGTCTGAGTAAGGTCTGCCCCCTCTCTCCCTAGTGTCTGTTCTCTGTGTCAGGTATTCTTACTCTTTTATCAGTCATCATAACCTTGCAGGGGTTAAATTCAAGCAACTACTTATCTAACCACTCTCGTGGTTTTAGATGCACTTGTAGCCTCTCTTTTCCTAAATTAGTTTTACATCTACAAACAAGTATATTTCTTGATTCAATTCCATCTCTCTCTCTCTCTCTCTCTCTCTCTCTCTCTCTCTCTCTCTCTATATATATATATATATATATATATATATATATATATATATATATATATATATATATATATATATATATATATATATATATATATATATGCAATAAGATCACAGTAAACAGGTGATTTCAGAATATGCAAAACAACCACTCTGAAAGAATAGAGAAATTCTAAGCGCTTTCGTGACTACTCACTTTATCAAGGAACTATGTTCCTTGATAAACTGAGTAGTCACGAAAGCGCTTGGAATTTCTCTATTCTTTCACAGTGGTTGTTTTGCATATATATATATATATATATATATATATATATATATATATATATATATATATATATATATATATATATATATATATATATATATATATATATATATTATATCGTCTCGCTTCTGTTACTGTGTCACAGAATTCAACAGGTTGGTAAGATGAGATTTGCCATCTCTGAATCCTTGCTGGTTATCGTTTCTGAAAGCATTTCTTTCCAGATGCTCTACCACTCTCCTTATCTTCTCCTTTACAATGTATGAAGTCAGTGACGCCAGTTTTTCAGATTTTTCGCAACTGTCCCATATCCATCGACTTGACGTGTGGGTGGGTGTGTGGGTGGATGGACGTGGGTGAGTCGTTGGGCGTGGGTTATACAGGAGAAAACTAATGATCATAGATTTTATTTTTTGTATTTTAACCCTCTTTTTCAAAATTCGACCCAGAAACAATATAGTAACATCAAATTACATGTGTACTGACCTGTCCCTTGAGGTACAGTTTTTTAGATATTTTTAATTGGCAAAATTAGATATAAGGATACCTTTAACACTCGGATACTTCCGCTCCGGCAGATACTTGAGTTTCCTGATATAGGATGTAACATTCCAGGACTGAGTTTTCAACATATTTTTCCCAGGATGCAACTGAGAACAGTCGCCTAACACAGGATCTTCTTTCTACTGCTAGGTGGGGGCAGCTGGAGTGTGAGGAAATTGGCCTACTTGTTTCTCCATGCCAGGAAATCGAATCCAGGACCTTGCAGTTGTGGATTAGATGGTGAGGCTGGTATCGTGAATTTGGTGGTTGGTGTTTGATCTGAGGTGTTAGTGTGGCGTAGTGGTGGTGATGGTGTGTGGCAGTACTGGTGAGTGGGGTTATTTGATAGGTGGGAGAAGACCCGGGCCGGAAATACCGGCAAATCATTAATGAATGAATGATAGGTGGAATGTAGTGTGGTGCTGGTGTGGATGGAATACGGTGATGTGTATAATATTGGTGGTGGATAGTGTGTTTGTGTGTTAGTTACCATTTTGTGTGTGTGTACTCACGTATTTGTGGTTACAGGGGTAGAGTCCCAGCTCCTGGCCCCGCCTCGTCGCTGGTCGCAACTAGGTCCACTCTCTGCTCCTAGAATTTTATCGTAGTTGTGTGTGTGAGTGTGCATTCACAACACAGTTGTACTCAAGAGTTGTTTGCTACAGTCGAGTCCCGGCTCCTGGCCCCACTTCTTAAACTACAGTCGCCAGTACAATTGGTTCCTTGCCTCATGGGTTCTATCATGCCTACTCGTGAAACTGTGTGCTGAGTTTGCCTCTGCTGCTTCATCTTGCTTATTCCATTTATTTACTACCCTGAGACTGAAAAAGTATTTCCTAACATCCCAGAGGGAGACTGACACCAGTCAGTCTGTCAGTCTATCATGCAGGAGGAGTCACATGTCTATGTTGCATCCAACATAATAATCAGACTCTTGGATGTCACTACCGCCCGGCTCCGTCTGGGTGACAAAAATCTCTGGCAGGTAAAATCACCACCACCAGATGTAGACCAAATGAAAATGAACTTTGCCAGGCGGACAGTTGTCACACCTTGTGTCATTATGTACTGGAGTGCGATAAAATTGATGAATTCAGAGACAACTCACTCAGTGGTATATTACACACTATTCTGGAAAAATACCCTGACTTTGCTCACTGTAAATAACGCATTTCCACTTTTTTTTTTTTGCGCGTGTGACCTAATTCATGTCTTCATAAATAACTCATTACGATTGTGACCAGATATAAACATGTAAATAGATCTTTGTCACTGTAACTTGTTCAGCTATCAAAACTTTGCGGTCCAGTCCCTGGACCCATAATGTACCTCAGTAATCTTTTGGCTACCACCCACAAGATGGGTAAGAGGTGCATAATAAACATATTAAACTAACTTGTGGCTCATGTCTTTAGTTTCCATCTGTGACCACTCGCCTCTGTGCCTCTCATTTCAAAAAAATCTGTCCTTATCTCTTCTCTGTCAAAGCCTTTGTGTATCTTGTATGTCGTTGCCAAGTACTCACTTATACTTACCTATGTGGTTGCAGGGGTCGAATCTCAGCTCGTGACATCGCCTCTTTGTTAGTTTCTACTAGATTCTCTCTTGGCCTTCAGAACCTTGTCGTACCTCTTCTTAAAGCTATGTACTGATCCTGCCTCGACCACTCCATTCTACGGGTCATTCCACTTCCTAATTTCTCCAAAGCTGAAGAAATACTTTGAAACATCCCTGTGATTTATCTGTTTTCAATTACGAGCTGTGCCCTCTTATTCTTGTTTACTATCTCTCAGATACTTTGTCCATGTCCAGCTTATCAGTTCCTCTCTGTATTTTGTACGTTATTATATCACCCCTGTGCTCCGGGACTTGCATTTTTGTACATCTCTGATCTTTCTCTCCAGTTTCTTGACATGCTTAACCAGGTGTGGGTTCCATACTGGGGCTGCGTAATTTCATACCACCGGCAGCTGCCTTGTGTCGATTAACTTTTTGAAGATTGTTGTTTATACTTATCAGAAAAATTGCATGGTGATACCGACGAGATGTGGAAAAAGATACTTATGTACAGTTTAGGACGTTAATAGGAGGAAGCGTTTCGCCATGAGTGGCTTCAGTCGTAACACAGAGGTAACTAAGAACGAGTATATATAACTCTGTGTGTGTGTGTGTGTGTGTGTGTGTGTGTGTACTCACCTATTTGTGGTTGCAGGGGTCGATTCATAGCTCCTGGCCCCGCCTCTTCACTGATAGCTACTGGGTCCCCTCTCTCCCCCTCTCCTGTCCTCCAGTGTCGTCAGGTCAATTTCCCTTAACCTTTCTTCATAGGACAATCCCCTTACCTCTGGGAATAGCCTTGTTGCAAACCTTTGCACTTTCTCTAATTTCTTGACGTGCTTGACCAGGTGTGGGTTCCAAACTGGTGCTGCATACTCCAGTATGGGCCTGACGTACAGGGTGTACAGTGTCTTGAACGATTCCTTACTGAGGTATCGGAACGCTATTCATAGGTTTGCCAGACGCCCGTATGCTGCAGTAGTTATCTGGTTGATGTGAGCTTCCGAAGACGTGCTCGGTGTTATACTCACCCCAAGATCTTTCTCCTTGAGTGAGGTTTGCAGTCTTTGGCCACCTAGCCTATACTCTGCGGTCTTCTTTGCCCTTCCCCGATCTTCATGATTTTGCATTTGGCGGGGTTAAATTCAAGAAGCCAGTTGCAGGACCAAGCTTCCAGCCTGTCCAGGTCTCTTTGAAGTCCTGTCTGATCCTCATCTGATTTAATTCTCCTCAGTAACTTCACATCTGCGAACAGGGACACTTCTGTGTCTATCCCTTCCATCATGTCATTTACATATACCCACTGGGGTCCTAGGACCGACCCCAGTGGGACCCCGCTCGTCACAGGTGCCCACTGTGATACCTCATCACATAACATGACTCGTTGTTGCCTCCCTGTCAGGTATTGTCTGATCCATTGCAGTGCCCTTCCCGTTATACGCGCCTGATCCTCTAGCTTCTGCACTAATCTCTTGTGAGAAACTTTGTCGAAGGCCTTCTTGCAGTCCAAGAAAATGCAATCAACTCATCCCTCTCTCTCGTGTCTTCTGTTACTTATCATAAAATTTCAGAAGGTTTGTAACACAGAATTTGCCTTCCATGAATCTTCCCCATGACTTCGAATACTATACACGTCAGTGACACTGGTCTACAGTTTAATGCCCCTTTTTGTGTCTCCTTTTTTTAAAAATGGGAACTATATTTGCCGTCTTCCATACCTTAGGTAGTTGCCCAGTTTCAAAAGATGTGTTGAAAATTGTGGTTCACACACAGCGTTTCTGCTCCCTCTCTAAGGACCCACGGGGAGATGTCCGGTCCCATTGCCTTCGTGTGTGTGTGTGTGTGTGTGTGTGTGTGTGTGTGTGTGTGTGTGTGTGTCTATTTTTTTAACTGGTAAGATTATTGGATAACATTCACGGTCAAAGTACTCTATAAATATCACAGTTACTATTTGGAGTTGAGGAAATCAGGTAGTAAGTTGCAAGAGAATACTCCTACTCTCGCGGCTTACCACCTGACCCCTGCCACTATTTATTCTTGTTTTTAGTTCTCTCTGTATGAGGACTGAAGAAGCCACTCGTGGTGAAACGTTTCCACAATTAAATGACATGAACTGTACATAAGTGTCTTTTTCCTCGTGCTTATCTGTATGTGGTTGCAGGGGTCGAGTTACAATTCCTGGCTCCGCCTCTTCGTGTGTGTGTGTGTGTGTGTGTGTGTGTGTGTGTGTGTGTGTGTGTGTGTGTGTGTGTGTGTGTGTGTGTGTGTGTGTGTGTGTGTGTGTGTGTCAGTATTTTTTTAACTGGTAAGAGTATTGGATAACCTTCACGGTCAAAATACTCTGTAAAAATCACAGTTACTATTACTAACCTCAGCTCCGCTGGTAATATGGTTGCAAACTTGTGCACTTTTAACATGACTTACGAAATCGTATTGACACATGGTTTGTGCACTTTTCTCAATTTTCTGTGCATGCTGCAACATTTTGATGGAGTGTACAGTACTTCATGATGGTATTTACCATTCAATTTTTTTTTTCTTATTTGGAGTTGAAGGGTATACTTCCCTGTCAATCTGTACTCGGTTACAATAGATCACCTTACTTACGAATTTCTTGACCTCTTAACTAGTTAAGAGTGAAACTGGATTCACTTACTTGACTATTATTGTAACCTGTTTGATTCTTTCTGTAAATCTTCCGTTTCTCATCTATTTAGAACATGAAGAAAGAAGGAACACTGCAGCAGGCCTACTGGCCCATGCGTGGCAGATCCAATTCTCCTACCGGCTTAAGCCAATGTCAGGTCAGTCCCATTTACTTAAGGGAGGAGCACGGCATCTGACCTAGTAGCACAAGCTAGTCAGGTCGAACTCTCACTCACTCATGTATTTATCCAACCTATTTTCAAAATTACACAACGTCTTAGCGTCTATGACGGTACTCGGGAGTTTGTTCCACTCATCCACAACTGTTACCAAACCAGTGCTTTCCTATATCCTTCCTGAATCTGAATTTTTCCAGTTAAAAACCATTGCTGCGAGTCCTGTCTATGCTAGATATTTTTAGCACGCTATTTCCATCCCCTTTATTAATTCCTGTTTTCCATTTATACATCTCGATCATATCCCCCCTAATTCTACGCCTTTCGAGAGAGTGCAGATTCAGAGCTCTCAAGTCGATCCTCATAGGGAAGATTTCTGATACATGGGATCAACTTTGTCATTCTCCTCTGTGATCAAAACTTCGCAGCATAATCTAAATGAGGTCTAACCAAAGATATATAGAGTTGAAGAACAATCTGAGGACTTTTTATTTATACTTCTTGATATGAAGCCAAGGATTCTGTTAGCTTTATTGCGAACACTTGGGCACTGTTGTCTTGGTTTCAGATTACTACTAACCAAAACTCTTAAATCCTTTTCGCAATCCGTAATTTTAAGATCTACATTATTTAGTTTATATGTGGCATGGTTATTTTCCTGTCCAACATTTAGAACTTTGCATTTGTGTATATTAAACTGCATCTGCCACTTCTCCGACCATTGCATCAGTCTATTCAAATCATCCTGGAGTGCTCTAGTGTCTTCATTAGAATGAATTGGACGGCCTATTTTGGTGTCATCAGCAAATTTGCTTATGTCGCTATTTATTCCCTCATCTATATCGTTTGTAAATTGTGATACATAAGAATTTATTCCGTCCTTTTGTAACTCATCTTTTTACAGCTCTGAAGACCTGGAATTTCATTATTTTTCGCCATTTTTATTTTTTTATTTAAAAAAATCCCCTGGCTTCTTTAGCCTCTGTACCTGATCTTTCATGATCCTTTTCTTTCTTGTATATCTACGGACAAATTTCTGTTCTCTTTCAACTTCGGCTGCAATGTATTTTATAATCCTCTGTCTCTTAGTTTTGTGTACATACTTCTTGAGTTGGTTATTTATTTTTTTCTTTGTTTTTTTTTCTGTATTTCAGTATTTGTTTTATTTTAACATTATCTTTCATGCAGCTTAGTGTTCAACACTGACAATCTGCTTGGCGGATGTGAATCTCTGTTGCCTCCCAGCACTTTTTGCTGTGGCACTTCAGGAGAGAATATAAGTGTAATGTCGTCAAATAGGTTTGTTTTCTGCTGCCTGCAGTAGCTACGGTCCCAGGTGTTACGCTGCTGTGTGCGGCACTCCTTCCCATCTTCATAACATTGCTTTTCATTGGTTCAACTCAGTACACCACTAGTCATTCCTACAATGTTTTAAAGTCATCTTGTGGTTCATATATTTCTCATCAGTTGTACATATTTGCAGACAGCTAAATGTAGGAATCGATTCTCTCTGGTAGGTACTTTCCATAGCAGAAATAGCACTGGCCCCAGGACTGATCATTAGGGAACTCCGCTTGATACCTTGTTTTATCCAATCTGATGCTTGAGTGTTGACCGTATATTTGGTGGATGGGGATGTAGTGGGGATATACGTGGTTCTTGTAGTGGGTGGGGAGTCGCTTGGATGTTGGGTTGTGAATGGTGGTAGCTGGTATGTGGTGAGGTGTTGTAGGTGGGTGCGATGCGTGCGGTTGGTGTGGGTGGTGACTGTGATGAATGGAATGGGTGTTGGGGGAGGTTGATGATGTGTGGTGGGTGGTCTGTGTTTTAGTAATGAGGTACAGGAGGATAAGGTCAAACATAAGGTCATATTTATGTATTGCAAGTAACATTAAATTATCATAATAGCATACATCTCATAATCGAGTTGTAACCTGCCCAATAAAAATACCAATTTAGTCTCTAGAAAATATTATCTTATATCTTTATTTAATAAACATAAATGCCATCTTGAACCATAATATTACAATGTATATATATATATATATATATATATATATATATATATATATATATATATATATATATATATATATATATATATATATATATAATGTAGGTAGGAGTAGTAGATACGTTTAGGGTGCCAGGGGTAAATTATAATGGGGCCTTAATTGAACTTTGTATACGAAGAGGTTACGTAATACGTATTTTAAGAAAAAGAGGATATTGTTATAATATCAATAGCAGGCTGTTGATATTGTACCAAAAATCTGGTGTAAAATCTTGCACACTATACAGCCGAATATTTCGTGGTTATATAGGTAACGTGTATTTAATAACGAGAACTCTCAGTAACCGTGAATAGTTCCAAAAACACTGAATAAGTTTTTCTTCAAGAGAATCTCGTATATTTTTTTTAATCGACACGTCATGATCGATATATTGTCCTGTTTACTAATACATCAGTGTTTATGGACTAGGCTGTCTTTTTCTGTTTCATAAAATACTTCCTTGAGCTTTAGGCATCAGGCAGTCAGGCACCTCACTCTCCTGTCTGCAGCTCCTGTCCTTCCCTCTTCTTGGGTAGGCCTCCTCATGGAGACACCTACCTGGGTTCCTCGTCATTCCTTTGCAGTTATTGCAAGCTCTTGAAAAAGTGGTGGTTGCAACACGAAATAGTTATTCAACGTCCCCCTGTAATTATTTTCCATATATATGTATATATACATTTCTAAGAGGAACTGGTCAGTGTCACAACGATACCTTACTCTGAGAAAACTTTCCGTCGTTCCTCCTGTTTCTAATCTTTCAACATTGCACAGCCCCTAATGACGCACGGAGACGTATGAAAGATCTTTAGCTGAAGATTTCCACCCCCGTGGCTTGTTCATATATAGTATAATAGTGTGTAATTAATATTTCTAGCACTACTGCAATAATTAACTTAACCTATCTATTAATAAACTTGGGTAAACATACTCATACATAAAATATTAAAACATATAAAGTAATTCAGAGAGGAAGATGAGTGTGATGAAGTCGGAATTATGAGACCCTCACAGGTGATGCCCAGGCGCTATTGCTCAACACCCTTAATCCTCGCAGGAACTGAGGGTAAAATCTGTCAAACACTGCAGAATTTTGAGATCAGGTGAAGCCCAGGAGCTGTAATTCATCACACTTAAAAATGACTAGGAAGTTGCGTCAGTTTTCTCATATACCTCTAAAATGTGAGGTATATCAAGTAAGAGATTGTGAAGATTGTTAATGGGTCCACGAGCTTTAACCCAACAGTCTCAAAAAGTTTGTGAGCCGGTGTCCAGCACTTTCATACATTTTAAAAGTACCTAATAGATGGATGATGGAAATCAAGATATACAATATTTTGTATTTTGTTAAAGATACGAGTTTTTCTTACCATGCATAAACTCTAAGGATCAATATTTTTAAGAAATCCAAGAGCAAATCCACTTTGTCAGGCAGTGAAACTGTAGCACAAACTCCTCAAACCCATCTGAACATTATTAGTGGGATCCAGAGAGCTGTAACTGAGCTCCCTCGAGAGACTGAAGATATGATCTTATTGTATGGGATGATCAACTGACCTATCAGTGCACCAGTTCCGGCTAACAGATGGTGCCCGAGGAACTGGAAAAGGATTAATGGTACACAGTGTGAGTCTCAGGGTCGTCAATCACAAATCAATAAACAGATCCTCATGAAAATCACGATGGTGATTTCCTAGGTCAGGGAATGAGTTAGAACAGTCAAAGGTTAAACAAAATTGTCACTGAAAATTTGATTTTAAGCAGAATTTTCTAAAATTGTCGTGGAGGTACATGATTAAAAAATCTCAAAGAAGGCCAAATGGAATTGAATATAAATTGATATGGTTCTGAAGCTTTAAAGTAGTGTTTTGTGCCATTTAGCTGTACATCTTCAGCTTACTATGTTATTAGATTTTTTTTTCTGAGGAAAGTAAATAAAAATGAAGTCGCTAACTCATAAAATCTTACTACAAAATGTAAACAGTTAATGTTAAGTTTCAATAAACGATAAGTTTCAAAGATTCTATAGAATCTCATGTGATATAAATTACTCAAAATTAACCTATATTAACCAATATTAACTGATCCCGATGCCACTTTGACCTAAGTATATATATATATAACATTTCAACTGCACTGAGCGCTGTACTAGGTTACTGACCAGTGAAAATATAAAAAAAGATCCCCGTGGCCTAACTTTAAAAAGGAAATATTCCAGGGTATCGTTGTTAGAGATGACTGTGTGTACCTCATGTTGTGGTTGCGTGAGTAACTGTGACGAGTTTCGTGTAAATATTCCGTTTTTAAGTATTGCGGAAGAGTAACTAAGATACCTCACAATGATCAAATTAACACATTTACATCCGATTAGAAGAAAAATTTTCCAGTTAATGTGCAGACAGAAGAAAAATGACTGAAGGAAGGTTCTCGGATGATCACTATAGGACAGGTACCTACTTAGGTTTGGTTAGGCAAGATTCGTCACGAAGCGGGACAAGAGTTTCCTGACGTGGGTGTTATATATGACCCGCCACTGGAGCTTGTGGTTATCAGACCGAGACCTTCAGCTGGCTTACCGGTTCACCACTTCAACAGTTAACATAATTTGTAATTAAGGTATCTATACTTCCTTTTGGTTTACGTGCTGACCAATTTGTAAATATAGTAAAATAAAAAAAAACCGGAATTGCAGGAATCCTTGTCGTCACTAGATAATGAGTTGAGCGGCTGCATATTCTTCTCCACTGGTGTCGCTTCCCGAACACGAGACTCAGGCTGTTATTAACTTTTAATTGATGATGCTTCTTATGAGAAGGATGATAACTCATGAGTTTTGTCTGAAGCTGCAAATTTGTAATTTGATGAATTAATTAAAACGAGCTACTTCAGAATCTTTGGAGTCGGGTCAATTATTGGTGAACGCCCTTTCTGATCGGCTTCAAACTTTTACTATTGGTCCACTTTATTAAAACACAGCTTCTCACTAATCTGAGCTGTGTAAATATGAATTTACCAATTTTATTAAGTAAATTGTTTCAAATGTTATAACTAGAGAATGCCTCTTTAGATCGTCTTCAAATCCTAAACACTGGTGTATCTTAAGTGGAAGTATTTATTGCATGTTGAGCTGTGTGGGTGACGAATGAATTTTTTTCCAATTAAATTTTATTTTTTTTAAATCAGAATCAAACATTTTTTCTTACAGATTGTAGAGAATTTTTAATAAAATATAAATAATAGTTAAAGGTAAAATAATCCAAGGTTTTATAATTTTTTAAGTAAAACAATTTTTATTGCAATTTGAATATTGGTTTCTAAACGATGACTTGTTAATATCCTTTCTGATTTTCTTCATATCTTCAACGCAAATATTTAACTGCATTATCAAATTATGCCGCACTCTGTACTATTCC
This sequence comes from Cherax quadricarinatus, assembly GCF_038502225.1. NCBI lineage: Eukaryota > Metazoa > Arthropoda > Malacostraca > Decapoda > Parastacidae > Cherax > Cherax quadricarinatus. The sequence goes on from NC_091292.1 coordinate 57,113,569, forward strand.
AATGGCGTGCATTGAGGCACAAGGGGCTGGGGTTATGAAATACGTGGATACCTTTCTCGGATCTCGCATCGACTGAAATATATCTAGATTTTGTTAACCTTATCCTACATCTCTGTTCAATTCCTCGCATCCAAAATGTAATCCCTCCCAGACCCATAATCGTTCTCTGAAACTGTATATAATGTCGTGCCGAATAGGTAAAATTGGTCAATTAGCAAGAACACATTTAAAATTAAGTCCATTCTAAATTTTTTTCTTATGCATTAGAAGATAATTTTTTATATATGTTAATGTAAAAATTAATAATTTTTTTACCAAAAGAACCTTAAGAAAACTTACCTAACCTTATTATAACAAGCGCAGTTTAATTTAGCCTAATCCAACTAAATAAATTTTAGATAAGTTTACAATAATAAACAAAGATAATAAAATATATTTTTTTCGTTAGGTTCAGAATGATTTTTGCGAAATTATTGCATTCTCAGATTTTAGCTTGCTTTATTCGGCAAGAAGAGCGTTGCTGTTTAAATCAAAATGGCAAATTTTACCTATTCGGCACGAATAATATTATATATATATATATATATATATATATATATATATATATATATATATATATATATATTATATATATATATATATTATATATATATATATATTATATATATAATATATATATATATATATATTATATATATATATATATTATATATATATATATATATTATATATATAATATATATATATATATATATTATATATATATATATATTATATATATATATTATATATATATATTATATATATATATATATATATATATATATATATATATATATATATATATATATATAATATGTACCCGCAACGAAATGTTCGAAATTGCTGCAGCTATGGAAACCATAATAGAATACTTGATATTTTCTGTCCATTAAAATCTCACAACTTAGGTTGATAAGTTTTCTTTTGTATGAAAAGCAATTTTTTTTGTGACACCATGACAAACTTAGGTAACTTTGATTCTTATAATGTATCTATGATATAGATTAAAGTAGCAGCTCACTGCTAATATATATCACCGTTAAATATCAAAATATTCCTCCACACTCACCCCGAGATTCAACCTATGCTCATCCATCCCTTATCCCGGGGGAGGTAAGCAGCATAAGGCAGCATTCCTGACACTGACGTTTGCAGCGCCCCTGCCGAGTTATTTAGTAATCAGTGGTGCCTAACCTTGGCTCCCCCTTGTGGCTCCTGTCCAGTCCGCCTCGCTGGGTCACGAGGTGCTGCCAGGGAAAGGTGAACTTGCAGTGGGTAGGTAAGGGTGCAGGTGGATATACTAAGGTGGCTTCGTGGGTAGGGAAGAGAAAAAGAAGGCAGATGAAGAAATGGACTGTGGGTGAGAAAAGACTAGGGTGGGTGAATAGAGGATGGCTAAGGATTGGTAGATAAAGGGGATGGACCAGGATAGATGGCAATTGTGGCCTTCATTGACATCTGTAGTTAAGTGAAGTTTCTGATTGAAGAACCGTTATATAACTAACAGTAGCATGAGTAATAGTGGGGAATGCTGGATCACAGGTTCGAATCTAGTTTACATCTTGTATTCACACACACACACACACACACACACACACACACACACACACACTCATATATATATATATATATATATATATATATATATATATATATATATATATATATATATATATATATATATATATATATATATATATATTAAGTTATGTAATTTTTCAATTTTAGCTAAGCTTAAATAAAATTTTGTCATTAACATTAATGAAAAAATATATCTTTTCGTACTTCAGAGAAATTTTTAGAAAAGGAGGGTTTAAGTTTTAAGCTGGTTCTTACTTTTTAAGTTAAATTTCTGACCGTGTTTACAAAAATTGAATATATTATGTTTGTTCGTATTCGTGTACATTGTTGATGTATTAAGGTTAATGTTAGGATTTAGACAGCCCAACTACTCTTCAGGGAAGGTACTAACTGTCTGCAAGTGAGTGTTTTTAAAACCCGAAAACTGAAAATTGTTTTACATGATGGTAAAGGAATGTAGGTTCACTATCCACAGTCTTCATGAACATTGCTGATTTTGTGTCGTCTTGCTACTTATTAAAACTTAAACTTAGGTCCACTACATTTCATGTCAAGCACTATATACCACCTCGGGTTTTTCTATTTTCCTTTCACAGGGGTTTTATTCGTTGTTTATTTCCTCTTATCCTTTCCATGGGGAAGTGGAGAAGAAAGCTCCTGGTCTTGGGTTGTAGGGCAATCCCGAAATTTTTTCTGGGACAAAGGGGCCAGTAACTCTTCACCTGATATATTACTTTAATGTGAAGGAGAATTTCTTTTCCCTTTGAGGACACTACCCCGCCTTCTGCGGTGGGACATAGATCGAGTTCGTGTTGGGAAGGGTTTGAACTATATATTTATAACATATATTAATTGATATATTTATATATTCTAATTGTGTTTATATTACCCCTGAAAAAGAAGAGAAATTCCCAGGCGCTTTCGTTCTATCAGTGGTAGTCATGAAAGCGCTTTGGAATTTCTCACCTGTTTTCAGAGTGTTGTTAGCAATTGGGAAATCCTGTTTACTGCAATCTTATTAGCATATATGTATATATGTAGATATATATAGTATATATATATGTAAAATATATATATGAATTGTATTAGTATATATAAATATATGTACATATATTAATAATATGGTATTATACCAGTGAGGATAGGGTTTGACTGGAAAAGATAAAGATAGCAGTACTGAAACAATACAGACAAACAGACAAGAGGACACTTTCACTTTTAGATATGGCAAGGATGCTCCAGAGACTTGGTAGCTATAGACTTGAAGCTTTTGTTTCAAGAAAGAATAAAAGGATCATCGTCACTGGAATAATCGTGAAATAAGTCTTACACAGAGGCGTCGCTGTTCTAGATTGGTTTCTGGAAAATTAAATAATGCCTTGTTTCTACAAGCGATGTTCCTTGACGCATGCTATCAGTTTTGCACATGCCTTTTTCCTCCTCACGCCAGCATCACATATTGTAATCCTTACTCGTTGTTCAGGGTTCTCTGTTTACCTTTATTTTTGGCACTTCTTACTTGCAAGTAATTGGGTGTTCACCTGCTCAGTCTCGACTGTTCTGCGTGAGATATTTTAACTTAATCAATTTAAAAAATTGGTTGGGGCTCATGAATGTTGCGGCGCATTGCTGAAGACAGATAATGCATCTGGAGGCTGCTCTCTCCCATGTAGTATCGTTTATGATGCAGAGTTCGCTTTTTATTTCAGCTTTGAAGCTTGGAAATTTGGTTGCTTCTACTTTGTGTAGGGTCGGAAAAGGTAGTCACACCTCATGCAGAAAGAAAAGGCCGGTTAACTCGTGAGCCTCTGGGAAAATTACATCTTTTGTTTCTGGTGTCACGAATATTAATGGAGGTGTTTGAAGTTGTCCTTCTAGGGCCTGGTTTTCTAACATACCTTAATATCGTAACTTTTCCGTTGCCCGTGTTTAACTACAAAACTTCTGGGAATATAAAATAACAGGTTTATCTTCCTTTTTTCCGGAGATTTTGTTTACTCAATTGTTGTGGTTTAACTTAACGTTTTAATTTCAATAATTAAAAAAAGGTACCTATATCCCACTAATTTACATAATCACGGGCGAACATGCAACTATCCCTAAGATCTGTTCTGTCGTGAGATGTTTTCTGTTTAGTCTAATTTTCTGTTATAGATTAGCAGTAGTGAGTTTGACGAGTACGTGTTTCAGTGTGTGTGTTAGCCAGGTGAAAGACCATTTTAGAAAGTGCAGTGTTTTCACCAGCGCTCTACTGCAAGCAGAGATGTTTTGTTAAGTAAAAGGGATGTATAATGACGGTGAGATGACGAGCAGAGGATTCAGTAGCAACTACATAAGACATTCTCAAGGAAGGGCGACACGACAATGACGAATGTGTACTTCTGTGAGAAGAAATAGGAAATCTCGATATTAAATGTTGATAGTGTGCTTTGTCTGACAGAATATGTACTAAGTATATTACTACTGACAGACCGGGGTAGAAACACTTGCAACACTTACACATTTTATTGTTCAAACTCTTCGCCCATTGAGGACCTACATAATTCTGATATGAGGGTGTCATGTCATGTTTTTTTCAGTCAAATAATGGAAGCATGTCATGATTTTCTTGGTTCGCTACTGATCATCTCGTTAAAAATTTCCGAACGTATAATAATTTCCTATACCCGAAATTTTTTTAATGTAGCCTTTTATTTTCATTTTGTCCCCACATTCAGCAAGTGGCATGCAACTTTTTATTTTTTTATATAAGATCCATGAAAATAGTTTTGTGCAACCCGTCGTTATGTTTCATAGTATTAAGAGGCGCGTGTTTACCGCAAGGAGTGCTGGAGGCTCTATCCTCCGTCCGCTAATCGTGGTCTGGTTTTGGCCTCATTAGGCCCTTTTCGTAAACAAAGTTTATGAAAAGGAAAAGATGAAAAGTTTCATTTGAAACTTTTCATCTCTTCCATTGGTTTTTGAAATAATTTTTGACTTTTGATTTCGCTGAACTGGCCGGCACTAACGGGTTTTTTCAGCGTAAATTAGATGATTTCAGTATTTCCTACAGATTGTTTTAACTTAAATTGCTGATTGTTTTGCTGCGTATATATCATGCTCTGTCAACAGGTTTATGTAGCGTTACTTCATAGTTTACAGTTTACAGCGAACGCCTTTCTAATGGCAGGATAGTCATCCTCAACACGATAGACTACGATGCCAAAATTTATGGCTTCTTTTAGAGACCGTAACATACGTGAACTCTTAAAGAAACACCACTAGCTTGAGGCAACTTGGATATTTCGTAGCCAGGTGCCCACCGCATACCATGGAACACGAATAAGTATAAAAAAATGACTATCTTTTACCCAGCAATCCAAACCCAGCTAAGCTTTATGGGACATCCAAAACCCATGAAGCCACCATACCTATCACTTCATGTATCGATTGTGCTCCTGACAAACACCTGGCCAATATTGGCGTGAAAGCCCTCTTCAGTAATGTGTCTACCATATAGGTCATTACACCATGCAACAAGGTTAATGACATCATTGACATACCTTGCTAAGCAAGAACCTAGTGAACCCGATGGAAGTGTGTATCAACTACAATTGTTTCAGCTATGGAGAATAGAAATAGACAATTTCTTTGGATGGCCATTGGTTCACCCATTAGTGAGAGTTTTAGGAAATGTCTGTATGAAGCACCTGGTGAAAGAACACGTCCTATCAGCTATCCCCATGAGCATAACTTGGCTCTGCTACGTAGACAACACTTTAATTAATTTTACTAAACAATTTAATCTGTATATTGTCCACTGTATGCAACAAAATTTTTGATGGAGGAGAAAAGCAACAAGTATCTTCCCTTTCCAGACATCCTCTTAAACACAAATGGTATCAGATTTACTTGTAAAGTGTATAGGAAACCAAATAACAAGGACGAATTTATACAGTTCCATCCACACCATAACACGCAGAGCGAGAAAGAGGCATAATTATCACTGTTTTAGAGAGGGCGTAGGATTGCCAAATCACAGTTACTCAGAGGAATGTGTCGACATCACACAAGCATCGAGCTTCCTGGAATTCCCACCATACTCTGTCACATTGTAGCAAGCACGTTCTTATCATTAATACCGTACTGTACATTAATGAGAACAGCCACAAGATACACTGTCCCTGTCAACAAGGTAGTCAGCAGTATCTCTAAATCACATAACCTTTACGTAGCAATGAGCTCCACCGCTACCATTAAGGACTTGATCAAAGAGAGGCTTACCAGGACAGTAGAGATTGCAGTTGGCATATACAAAATGCCTTGTAGAGGATATATTTAAGTATGCATAGGCGAGACTTTTGAAACCCTGGATCGGGAAACTACTGAGTCCCGTAGCCTGGTGGCTAAAACTGTCGCTTCATACAACGAATGTCCGGGTTCGATTCCCGGCGAGGGTAGAAACATTGAGCGTGTTTCCTTACAACAGTTGTCTGTTCCCTATCAGTAAAATGGGTCCGTCGTGTTAGTCGGTTGGTGTGGGTCGCATCCTGGGACCAAACTGACCTAATTTGGCCGAAGTGTTCTGCATAACAGGCGGCTTTCTGTATAGTAGTATGTCATTGATGTCATCTAGGACTGTATACCTTGTACATGTACTTATAGAAATAAAGATATTATAGACGTGACAATCAAAGCGGCTCACGTGAGATGCATCTTAGTACACACGGACATCTCTTGAAATGTAGATAAATGGCTCAGAGAACCGACAAGGTGATCAATGAAATACTTGTGTAACACTTGGGTATTTTACTGTGGAAACGTTGAGCCAACCAGTGGTTTCCTCAGTCCAATACAGAGGACTGATCTACTTCCACCTGCGGATTTTTCCATGGTGACACCTACGACTGCTTCGCCTCACCTGTCTGCAGTCTATTAACCCCTTCTCCGCGCATATACTGTAAATCTTAATTTTTTAAAGGGGTGAACCAGTAAGCCAGCGGAAGGCCTTGGTCAGATGACCAAAAGCTCCAGCTGTGGGTTATATGACCCGCGTCAGAAAACACTTGTCCTGTTTCCTGACAAACCTAACCTAACCTAACCTAACCTTACCTAACCATATGCTGTACTTTAATCAAAATTCCAGGCTAAGGGACTGATTACCTCAAACTACTGTTCGTCTCCCACCGTTCTAATCCAAGTGTTGCACGAGTCTTTCATCACACACCGACGTCTCATGAAATGTGATAAAGCAATTTTGTTAGTAAAATAGGACAATCCTCAGTGGGTTTCAACATCCCTGATGTGCCCACGAAAATTATTTTACATCAAGACACTCCAGAAATAATTTCCATTAATGAAAAGTTGTAGAGAAATCAGATTAATGATGGGTAGAGTACTCAAAAAAAAAAAAAAAAAAAAAAAAAAGGCAAATTAAAAAAACATAATTTTTGTTTAAGTTATATACTCTAACTATACTTACGGGGCAAATTTATTTTGAGTCATTATATAATATTATCGAATAACGCATTTGTGTCTCACATGATTTTCCTCACATGAGTGAGGAAACAGGTCACGTGTGTTGCTTCACTAATTATGAAATCTCATATTTATTAAACATTTGCTTGAGATTATGAAAATTTTCAGGTCACTAGACAAAAAAAAAAAACTGTATATATTTTAATATTTAAAAATCGCGAAGAAGCGATACAAGATGCAAAACAACCACGATGGGGGGGGGGAGTTGATAGCTCGAGGTCTTTCCTGTTACAATCAACTCATCAGGAGCTTGCAGTTTTGCAGATAGGAGGTCTAAGCAAATACGATCGTGATTGTATTTGCTTGGGCCACCACCACTTTTCTGCAACATTGCAAGCTCCTGATGAGTTGATTGCAACACGAAAGGCCTAGAGCTACCATTCCAAACCCCCCGTGGTTATTTTGTACATTTTAATTGAGATAATGTTCAATTTTCTTCAATTTTGTGAAAAAGGTGTATCAAATTATCTTGACTAAACATGATTGCCATAGCAGTCTCCTCGAAGTTCTTGGAGAGCGAAACGTTGCCACAATAAAATTCCTCTTAAGTTGCACTTGAGGGTCCGGGTTCGATTCCCGGCGAGGGTGAGAATATTGGGCGTGTTTCCTTACACAAGTTGTCCATGTTCACCCATCAGTCAAAATGGGTACCTGGGTGTTAGTCGACAGGTGAGGGTCGCATCCTGGGACAAAATTGACCTAACTTGCCCGAAATGCTCTGCATAACGAGAGGTTTTCTATATAGTATGTCACTGATGTCATCTAGACCTGTATACCTTGTACATGTACTTGTAGAAATAAGGATATTATTATTATTATTATTATTATTATTATTATTATTATTAAGTGCAGGAATGAACACTACTTACTGTTAGCCATTAAATCGATACGTAAGACTGATGTAATGCCTGACACCAAATATGGTAACGTACCAGTGTGGGTGCAGAAGGTCAGGGGTGAAATTTAAAGATTAGTTATATTATGGCAGTGCAATACTTAGCTGGAATATCAGATAAGACGGGGACTTGCTTAAGACGGTGCTGGCCACAAGGCCAGTAGAAACGTGAATCACGTTGCCTGCTTAAACTTGCCAGAATATGAAGACGATAATTATACTATTACTAATAATAGAAAGAAAATTTAAATTTATTAATATTAAATTATTGTCAAAAAAAATTTTGACACTGATACAGGGTTATTTAATTGCGAATCAAACTGAATTACATAAATAATATCCATGGTTTTTGTAATGTGGTTCCGTGTGCGGTGTCCAGCTGGTGATGTCCAGCTGGTGCTGTCCAGCTGGTGATGTCCAGACGGCAGTCTCCTCTTGGGTAAGGTGAGAGAGGTTATAAAGCAAATATGTTCAGAAAGAAATATGGGATGCAATAACTGTGCAACTGGACACGAGTGAGTTCTCACAACGGTACGAAGTAGTGTCCATTCCTTGTGTAATTAAATAACGGAGCGGGTAGGGCTTGAATCCATGGCAAGTGAGTCCTAGGACTCGGGTTTTAGTACTCGCTAGCAATAGGTTCAATTTCCACCCGTTCCGTGATTTTTGTGTGTGTGTGTGTGTGTGTGTGTGTGTGTGTGTGTGTGTGTGTTTGTGTGTGTGTGTGTGTGTGTGTGTGTGTGTGTGTGTGTGTGTTCGTTCTGGGAAAAAGTAGACCAGAGATTTAGCAATGGAGTTTCCGCTTTTCTTATTATCAGAGCTGCTGCGTTGGTCAAAAGTCTCTCGTTAAGAATTCCCAGGTATTCCACATGTCTTAGTCATCATCTTCTTGGAAAGATATTTACATATTGATCTAAGAATACTTGGTACAGAGAATGTATCATATAACATCATTGCTAGATCTCCTGCCCACTTCAGGGGCATTAACTGCTACCACTAGTAGGCCTCGCCCACATGTGATATCATCTAAAACCGCTGCACCTCTCCATTTCTTCCACTGGCTCCACTATAAATGTTTCCATCATTATGCCTCTATTAGAATATAAAAGAAGAATGTAGCAGAATAGGATGACCAGGATGGTTTATAAATCTGGGGTGGAAGGAAAGAGTGGTAGGGATAATCCCAGGAAAGGTTGGAGGGAGGGGATGGAGGCTTTAGCTGATAGGGGGCTTGAGCATCCAGCAGACATGTTTGAGCACGTTAGATCGGAGAAAGTTTAAACATGTGATTTGAAGTGGGAAGTTCAGTGCCTACATTCTGAAGAAGTGGGTGAGGAAATTGCACTTAGGGGGGTTATTTGGATTATGATGTTAGATCACTTCAACAAGGCAGCACTTGTAAAATATGCAATTGCGTTTATTGGGTCCCCCTACCTTATAACCTTTATATATATATATATATATATATATATATATATATATATATATATATATATATATATATATATTATATATATAATGTTTGTGTGTATGTGTCGCGCCGAATAGGTAAAACTTGCGATATTGGCTTAAATAGCAACGGTCTTCTTGGCGAGAAAGGCAAGCGGGAATTTGTGTATGCGATGATTTCACATAAATCATTCTGAAGCTAGCAAAAAAAAATATATTTCATTGTGTTTATTATTAAAGTATTGTAAACTTACCTAAGATATATTTAGTTGGTTATTATAAGGGTAGGTAAATTTTCTAAAGTTTTTTGGTACAAAATTATTTTTTACATTAACTTGAATGAAAAAAAATATATCTTTAAACGTATAAGAGAAAATTTTAGAAAGGACTTAATTTTAAATGAGTTTTTGCTAATTACTCAGTTTTACCTATTCGGCACGAAAATATATATATATATATATATATATATATATATATATATATATATATATATATATATATATATATATACATACATATACATACATACATACATATATATATATATATATACACACACACACACACACACATGACAGGTATACGACTCGGATACATGCTGAAAAGATACATGAAGCTGGATAATATACACGAAAATGAGTTATGGGAGGGAGAGGGGGGGGTTGAGTTATACATGAAATAAACTATCGTTTATATATGGTCTCTTATTCTGAGGTAACTTGTTGATCACGTCGGATTTCATCTCTCCTTCCAAAATCTCTGCTTAAAGAGTCTGACAGTTATATAATATTTTGATGCTCTAGTGTCAACGTAAAAAGAAAAAAGTGGAGTATGAGAATTATCCACCAATAGAGGAATGAAAAGATCACAGTCAACTTAAGAATCAGCTGCAGTTGTTTGACGTTAATTCCGTGAAGCTCAACTGGTTTTTTCCCGTGTGTGCGCACGTTTGCACCTTTCTCTTGAAACATGCAAGTTTATACGTATGTAAACTCCTGGAAAATATTTCTTATCTCTTCCTACTTCAGTTTTTAAGCTATAATTCACCAATAATAATAATAATAATAATATTATTATTATTATTATTATTATTATTATTATTATTATTGTTAATGGAAAATGTCTCATTTAAAAATTTAAACGTCTTATTCTGATTCATCTTCCAGTAATTGTTCATCTATATCGAATTGTTGTTGGCTCTCAGATTGCGCATTATTAAGAAGGCGCTTAAGTGTGCCTTGGTTAGTGCTCCGTGACACATTAGTTTCTCGAAGTCATGAGAGCGAGCATCATCACTTAATTCCAGCCTCTCTCCGCTCTGCGCGTTTGTTTACGTGTCTCGTGTTTCTCTGAACACTCTTCACTGGTGAAGAATCTGGTGGTACTTAGCTGAAACCAGTGCCATTGCTGTGTAGATTTAAGACACACGTACACAGTTCGAGACTTTTATTTATTGAACGTTTCCGAACGAGTGGTATCTTCAGTTCTAATACAGTTGAAATATTTTGTGCTTGTAAGGGTATGTATACTGCATAATACATACCTCGTATTCTAGTTCACTGTATTAGGACCGAAGCAAGCACTCATTTCCTCAGTAAAAGATTTGATCTGTTTATATGCTTCTTAATACACTGACGTTATCACATTACCTACTCTCCAGTCGCTTGTTATTTCTACCCGCAATACCATCAACCACACAACGACAGTTTATCACCATCACTTCCATCGTCATTGATCAATCCTGTCGGACAACCTTCTCTGTCTTACTGATAAACACTATCCACCCTTACCACTAGCCACGCAGTCGTCATCGCTACTAACCTCACTGTCACTATGCAGATGCGCAGTTTTCGACTGCTCCTCCGTCTCCAATACTAATACATTTGCTGTTCAGAATCTTCAGTAATAGCAGCACACAATACACCCCACTATAGTCCTCAATATTAACCGCCATTCACATCATCAGCCACTTCCATAGCCACTACCACTGTTGCTGGAGACTTCAGTGCCCAGCAGATAGTGATCTCTCCTGGCTACTCTTAAAACTGGTTTTTATTAAGTACTCAAAATTATTAAAAGTTTTCATTTATTAAATAATTACTATTAAGACGAACTTTATTAATTGCACGGAAGTACTTTAATAATGTGAGAAAAAATCGATAGTTAATGACGTCTTTATTTTTGTAAATAATAACCAATTTTTCATTTATAATGTGACATCTGTATATATATCTCGGCCCATCATTTCTGATTTAGGTTCTGCCTCTACTCTTTATATTCTTTCTAGATGATTCTACTATTAATTTTATTGCACAGTATAAAATACACTGAAAACGAGGAAAAATCGCATTTCCATTACATTTAACAAGAAAATCATCATTCTTTGAGAAAATCCTAGTTTCAGTTTATGTATTTAATGATTTAGTAGAGAGAAAAAAGTCAGTATCACAGACCTAACACCTTATTCTCTCATTTAACACTATTTTGTTAGTTTTTTCGCGTACCCTGTAGCCCATTTAGCTGTTTAAGTTTCAATTTTGGCCTTTAGTTCTAAGAAAAAGTAGTCTTTTCTACCAGGTATACAAAGTATGTTGTATCTTGAGATCACATACCCTCTCGCTCTTCGTTGTTTCAGAGGCAGAATGCCTAGCTCATATTTTTGCTTACCAGTTCATATTCTTTATCTCCGTAATCAGTCTGGTTGCCCACGTATGGTTGTCTCTTCTTTCACTGTTACATTCTGATGAATGATTTGTGTGGATGTCTGTAAGGTGATTTTTTATGGCCCTTTTTGTCTAAATTTACCTCTAAATTTAGATTTTGTGATTATATAGATTATATGTATTTTATGTATTGTATATATTTTATATATTATATGTATTTTGTAATATATAGATTATATGTATCTCATAGATTATGTGATTGCCATTGTGCATTAACTGACAATCATATAATCTATATAATACACACAGTGGCCACTTTATTAGGTACACCCTTCTAGTACTGAGTAAAGATCACCTTTGCCCTCAGAACAGCCTCAGTTCTTCGTGGGCTGCATTCAGCAATGTTCTTGAAACATTCCCTAGAGATCTTGGTCCGCGTTGACTTGATAGTGTCGCACATGGGCTGCAGATTTGTTGGCTGCACATTCATGTTAGGAATTTTCCGCTCCACCACATCCCAGAGGTATATGTGTCAAATTCTGACACTACTGTCCACATATCGCAGCAGAAATCACGTCAGAACAGGTGACGTTTTTCCAATCTTCAGCTGTTCAGTTTTGGTGAGCCTGTGCTCACTGTAGCCTCCCTTTCCGTTTTTAGTAGATAAGAGTTAAACCCGGTTTGGCATTCTGCTGCTACACCACATTCACTTCAAGGTTCGACGTATTGTGCATTCAAAGATGTTCTTCTGGATATCACTGTTGTAAGGTTTGGTTATTTGAAGTACTGTCACCTTCCTGTCCTGTGTGTGTGTGTGTGTGTGTGTGTGTGTGTGTGTGTGTGTGTGTGTGTGTGTGTGTGTGTGTGTGTGTGTGTATTCGCCCGTTTGTCCTCACTGATTGGTGTTTGCGGATATCAATATTGAGTCGTAAACAACTTTGATATACATCTCTGGCCTCATGGGCGTTATATCTACTCTTCAAGCTGTGTATTAAGTTTGCATCCACCACTGCGTCATCCAGGTCATTCTACTTTTCAGCCAACCTGAGGCTGAAGAAATGATTGCTTACATCCCGACGGCTCATCTGTGTCTTAGCATTCAGCTGTGTCCGTTTATTCCCGCACCTTTCGGTTAAAAAACACTTCTCTCCTCGAAGGTCGTCAGGTTCACTCCCTTCAACCTCTTCTCATAATACATTTCTCTCGGTTCTGGCACTAGCCTGGCTGTAAACCTTTGGATATTTTGCAGCTTCTTCACGTGCTTAACCTGGTATGGGCTCCATGCTGGGGCCGTGAATTCAGTGATTGGTCGAACATACGTCTTGCACGATTGAGCGCGCGCACTTGTGTACACAGCACACACAACGCACAGAGAGGATAAATTACACATGTAGCAACACTTGGGAATCTTTATTATGGACACGTTTACCCAAGTATTGCACATGTCTAATTTATCAACTTGTCAGAATTTTGAACCATTTATCTACATTCACACAGGAAAGGCAGAGACCACGTACATGGTCTAATGAGAGTGTGTTGAAGTGATTCCAGGCCAGGAATAGTGTGTAAATACTTCTTCGGTCAATGAAGTACGGAGGCCGAGCAGACTCAACCTTCACAACCACAAATACCTGACTAAATAGGAGTAAATAGGAGATTTGAAGAGAAACTTTTATCATATATGAAGGAGAGAAGGAAGGAAGGAATGGAAGGGTAGCAATTTGTTTGCCCAGAGGAACCAGATACGACCATTCTCTTCATAGGATTCATCAGTCATGATGGCTGCAGTCGTTCACTTAAGGCATGCTTAAGATATTTCGTGGAAACAATTGAAAATTAAATTGTCGACTACACACACACAAAAAAATCCTGCTTTCCATGTAAAAGTGTGTGTGTGTTTGTGTGTGTGTGTGTGTGTGTGTGTGTGTGTGTGTGTGTGTCTGTGTCTGTGTGTGTGTCTGTGTGTGTGTGTGTCTGTGTGTGTGTGTGTCTGTGTGTGTGTGTGTCTGTGTGTGCATTCGCGCGAGTATTTAAGTACTTGCATGAGTGTGCGCACGTATTCTCGTGCGTGTGCTGCGAATATCTTCGCATGTGTGCGTTTGTTTTCGATCCTCTTCGCAATTTCGTTATAACTTCCGAGTTCTGTGATTAGCTTAAGATTATTGCAGTTGTGTATCTTTAATCACGTTCTTTGTGAAGAAATGATCTGACGCTATAATAAGAAGTGGAAAGTTAATACGTGTTTCAGATTTGTACTCTTATTTTTTTTAAAATTAACATTTTTAACATAACCTTAATTTTTATTACAATTATTTTGATAAAATAGAATCGGAATCATGTAGGAAGAATAAAAAATGGAGAGAGAGAGGGGAAAGGAAGGAAGAAGGAAGGGGAACGGGGTAGATATTCAGTATTAAAGTTAAACAAAGTAAGGGTCTGAGCCTCCCTGCCAACACACTTCTAAGCTCACGTCCAACACTGGCATTAACAAGGGGATAAAACATATAAGTCCAAACCCTCGACACTTTCTCAACTTCTCCAATAAACAAGAAGCGCCTTGACTAAACCAATGAATATGCAAACACAACAAACTTACTAGACTTCACCCCAGGATTTTCCGAAGTCAGTGTTGCGTGCGCGCATCTGTATGCAAAAAGAAGCAATAATATCCTACAAGAGGACAGGTGGGTAATAGGGGTCATGAATGCGTCGTGAGCAGCTAGACGTGAATATGCACCTTGTAATGAGCAGCAGGTGCATCTCGCATGATGAATATGACTGGCCCGATGACATAGGAAAATGTAAAACTTGAAGAAAGACCAATAGATAAGCTTACGATAACATTTTCTATTACACTGACGTTGGGTGATAGAGTGTTACACATATTGCAGTGAGACTTTTCTCCTTGTTATCAATATGAGCTTTTGTCTGTATATTCTCGTCAAATGTTTCTTACCAGTTTACAACACGTAAAAGTCTAAACAGTGGACTTTATCATTTATCTGTAATTGAAAGAGGAATTGAGCTACTTGCAGTTTAAAACCTGGTGGTAATGAGCTTTCCAGAGAGGAGTGCGCTAGGTACCTCACAGAATCTACCACTCCAAACTTTAAACCTCGTAGTTGATGGTTGCTACGAGAATCTCCTTTGGTCTAAAGTACCCACGAACAGCAGGAACCTCTACTGTATCTCCATGGAGATATGTGGGGGTGGTACACAGCCACACTTTTTTCAATCGTCTTGGCGGAGGGACTGATGCAATAATTTTGATTTAGGAGAGGATGGGAAGTGGTAGAAGGGAACGATATCCAACTCATACTTGTTACACTTGCTTGCAAGGTATATCATTCCCAAACTCGCTATGAATGCTCGTGTTTTCGTACACAAGAGAACATTTAGAGTGAAAAATATATTTAGTGCAAAAGCATATTCATTATTTTCTGAAGTCAGTAACGGACTGGATACAAGACTAGCATCTTACCTGTTGTGCCACAAGTATACGGATGTGACACTAAACTAGGGCGTCAAATTTATGATTAAGATACAAAGCTACAAGATGACCTGGATGGTTGACTTCGTAATCGGAGAATTTGCAGGTGCAGTTCACTGCGTATGAACGTAAGGTTCTAATCCTAGGAACAGAAAACAGCTAAGGCACCTATAAGCTATATAATGTAGAAACCGAATGAGAGAAATGTATAGGAGTTATGAATAATTTAAAGCAAAGAGAACAGTGCATCATTGTGCATCATTGGAGAAGTATGAATAGAGTTTCTAAGGTTAATTCAACTTCGTTTAGATTGTTGCTCATTTCGGGTCGCCATATAAACGAGAAAACATAACTGTGGTAAAAGTATATAACCAGGACAAGATTCACAGTAATGTTCTAAATTTGAACGTATTTAGATTTAGAAAAGATATAGGAAATGGCTGCGTAAGCAATACAGTTGCAGAACGGGAACCTCAGCTTCTGAGTCCTTATGGAATTCAAAAGCATCCAGATGGAGTCACGAAGCTACCCTGAGAAGATGGTAAGGAGATTGAACGGGACTACACCTGTGTGTCTACATTGGCTGCCACCTGCCTACAGTACTCTCAAGCTTAAACAGGTGGTGCTGCCAGTCTTCAGGAAGACCCAGAAGATCAACAAATAGAATGGGCTGGCAAGATGCTATAATTCCGTTCCAACTATATAGGAGACCCTAATAGCGTGGAACAAATGTGCTCTCAGATTCCTTAAACAGTTAGATGACAAACTCATTACCCAAACCAAGGACCACAGAGCGATCTTATTTTTTTCCAGGGCTCCAAGTTGCAATCCTTAGAGAAAATGTCTGCAGCATTTTGGTCACACGACTCGCCGCCTGGGAGCTGGATGAAATATTTAAGATGTAGGCTCCGAGATGTCATGCGTGATGGTCTCCTTCACCGTGTATCTTTTTTTATTGTATTTTGTATTCAAATAAAGTTTACAAAAATAGCTTGTATGGGGTGGGAGGAGAAGATACACAGCTCCGGGGAGAGTGAGGTTTCGTTGAAGTACGTTTATTCTTTTCTCCGAGGCTGTGGGTCCCCAGTCAGCTCTAGAGGTGCTTCCGCCCAATATAATTTTACACACACACACAAACACATACACACACACACACATACACACACACACACACACACATACACACACACACACACACACACACACACACACACACGCACACGCGCGCGCGCAATAAGATCACAGTAAACAGGTGATATCAAAATATGCAAAACAACCACTGTGAAAAAAAACTAGTGAACTTCCAAGCGATTTCGTGAGAAATCAGGAAAGCTCACTAATTTTTTTCACAGTGGTTGCTTTGTGTCTGTGTGTTATATATATATATATATATATATATATATATATATATATATATATATATATATATATATATATATATATATATAATTTGTGTGTGTGTGTGTCGTGCCGAATAGGCATAACTTGCGATCTTGGCTTAAATAGCAACGCTCATCTTGCCATATAGGACAGGTGAAAATTTGTGTATGCAATAATTTCGCCAAAATCATTCTGAACCTAATGAAAAAAATATATTTCACTGTGTTTGTTTAGTATTAAATTACTGTAAACAAATCTAAAATATATTTAGTTGGGTTAGGCTAAAATAAATTGCGCTTGTTATAATAAGGATAGGTAAGTTTTCTAAGATACTTTTCGTGCAAAATTAAAAAAAATAATACATTAACATTAATGAAAAAAATGTATCTTTAAACATATAAGAGAAATTTTCAGAAAGAACTTTATTT
Source organism: Cherax quadricarinatus (assembly GCF_038502225.1). Lineage (NCBI taxonomy): Eukaryota > Metazoa > Arthropoda > Malacostraca > Decapoda > Parastacidae > Cherax > Cherax quadricarinatus. The sequence goes on from NC_091292.1 coordinate 57,131,014, forward strand.
TAAATGAGTTCTTGCAAATTGACCAGTTTTACATATTCGGCACGACATATACATACATGCATACATACATATATATATATATATATATATATATATATATATATATATATATATATATATATATATATATATACATATATATATATATATATATATATATATATATATATATATATATATATATATATAATATATATATATGTCGGCCGTTTTCCACCGAGGCTGGGTGACCCGAAAAAAAAGACGAAACACTTTTTCATCATTCACTCCATCACTGTCTTGCCAGAGGCGCTGGTACACTACTGTTCAAAAACTGTAACACATTTCTTTCCCTTCAGAGCACAGACATTGTACTTCTCACCTCCAGGACTCTGAGTCCGGCTAACCTGTTTCCTTGCATCCTTTCATAAAAGTTACGTTGCTCACACTCCAACAGCGCAAGAAGTCATAGAAACAATTTGCCTGCACTCGCTCCTAACAAGCTCTCGCAGGCTTGCTGGAAGTCTAAGACCTTCGCACACAAAGCCTCCTTTACTCCCTCCCTCCATGCTTTCATAAGACGACTCTCCGCCTTCCTTTCACTACAGAATTATACAGTTCAAGTGCTTTTATTTTGTTCTGTCCTTTATAAAAGACCAAACCATCTCGACACTCCCTTTTCAGCCATCTGGATAATGCTTTTAGTAACTCTGCACCTCCTCCCAATCTCCAGTCTATGAATTCTCTGCATAATATTCACACCGCCCATTGCCCTCAGACATGACATCTCCACAGCCTCCATCCTTTTACTTGTTGCAACATTCGCCACCCATGTTGCACACCCATATAAGAGCATTGGTACCGCAATACTCTCATACATTTCCCTCTTTGCTTCCTTGGATATTGTTCTTTGTATCCACAGTCATTTCAGTTCACCATGTACCTTTTTTTTCTTGTCAATTCTATGTTTCATCTCGTTTTTAATAGACCCATCTGCCGACACGTCCACTCCCTAATATCTAAACATTTTCACTTCCTCCATTCTCCCTCCTTCCAATCTGATATCCAATCTTTCATAAGCTAAATTTTTTATCCTCATCACCTTTCTCTTTCTTATTTTCACTTTTAATTTATTTCTTTTACGAAATTCGTCCACAAACCTCTGCAATTTCTCTTCAGAATCTCTCAAAAACACAGTTTCATCAGCAAAATGCTAACTGTTAACTCCCACTTTGTGTTAGATTCTTTATCTTTTAATCCCACGCCTCTTCCCAACACCCGAGTATTTATTCACAATCTCATCTATAAATATACTGAACAACCTTGGTGACATCACACATCCCTGTCTAAGGTCTACTTTTACTGCAAAATAATCTCCATCTCTCCTTCATACTCTTACCCGAGCCTCACAGTCCTCGTAAAATCTCTAACTGCTTTCGGTAACCTACCACCTATTCCATTCACTTGCAGCATCTGCCATATTGCTTCACTGTGCACCCTATCATAAGTCTTTCTCGAAATCCATAAATATAACGAGAGCCTCTTTACCCTTGTCTAAATACTGTTACACTTCTATAAATACTGTTACACATGTGTTGATGAGTAAGACACACGTGCAACAGTTGACTCAGTATCTTTATTGAAACGTTTCGCCTACACAGTAGGCTTCTTTAGTCAAATACAAAGGCAGCAGGTGTGGTATTGAAATGATGTAATCAATCCCTTAACCTTGGAGAAATTGTATTTGAGGTGGTCAGTCCCTCAGCCTCGAGAAGAGATTAGCTCCATAGTCTAGAACGATATGAAGCTGGAGCACGAGAATGGAGTCTTCAATACTGTCGAAGGTGAGGTGGAAAATCTCTAAGACGTTGCAGGGGACGGGATTCTTGCTTCTGTTAGTAAATCCCGTTCCATGCAATGTCTTCGAGACCTAACACCTCACCTTCGATTATATTTAAGATTCCGGTCTCATGATTCAGCTTCGTATCTTTCCAGATCATGGAACCGAACATTTTTCCAGGCTGAAGGACTGACCATCTCAAATACTATTTCTCAAGGTTGGACTGATTACATCTTCATTTCATTACTACGCCTGCTGCCTTTGCATTTAACTGAAGAAGCCTACTGTGTGGGCGAAACGTTTCAATAAAGATACTGAGTCAACTGTTGCACGTGTGTCTTACTCATCAACTTGTCGGTATTTTATACAATTTTCAACATGTATGCATTGTAAACACTTGGTCTACACACCCCCTACCCCTCCTAAAACCTCCTTGTTCATCTGTGATCCTACTCTCTCTTGTCCCCCTTTGCCTTTATACAAAGAAACTATGCATGCTCTCTGCCAGTTCCTAGGAACCTTTCCCTCTTTCACATACGTAGTAAGTAAAAGCACCAACCATTCCAAAACTGTATCCCCATCTGCTTTTAACACTGCTGTCTTTATCCTATCAATTCCAGCTCCTTTACCCCCTTTCCTTTTACCACAGCCTCAAGCACCTTCCCCATACTTCCATCTGGCTCCTCCTTACTCCTACAAGATGTTACAGCTTTCTGGACAATGCACGATATCACAGATTCCGTTCTTTACAATGTCCCCAACTCCCTATCTAATTCTTCCTTCTTTCAACGCACCGGTCGTATCCCACCGAGGCAGGGTGTCTCAAAAAGAAAAACGAAAGTTTCTCTATATAACTTTTGTAATGTATACAGGAGAAGGGGTTACTAGCACCTTGCTCCTGGCATTTTCGTCGCCTCTTACCACACGCATGGCTTACGGAGGAAGAATTCCGTCCCGCTTCCCCATGGAGATAAGAGGAAATAAACAAGAGCAAGAACTACTAAGAGAAGAAAACACGGGTGTGTGTGTGTGTGTGTGTATATATATATATATATATATATATATATATATATATATATATATATATATATATAATATGCTTGTACATGCATATGTAGTGTGATCTATGTGTAAGTAGAAGTAGCAAGACGTACCTGAAATCTTGCATGTGTGAGACAAAAAAGACACCAGCAATCTTACCATCATGTAAAATAATTACAGGCTTCCGTTTTACACTCGCCTGGCAGGACGGCAGTACCTCCCTGGTTGATATATATATATATGGTATTGGTCAATAACAACACTGCACTAACTTTGTAGGATTGGGTGGTCCTGTGGGTTAAGGCGTCATATGGTTATAGCTCACCATGAGGCGAGCCAGTACAACATGGGCTCCAGTCCCTGGCTAGTGCAGTGTTATTGATTATATATAAATATATATATATATATATATATATATATATATATATATATATATATATATATGGTTTAGAAAGACACGTAAGCAAACACTGTAACATATTTATTAGAAAACGTTTCGGTCCTGGAACCTTGATCACTTCTAACATACAGAGGTAGAAAGACATTATATATATAGGCGGAGAGTGAGATGTGACGCACGTGACCTGAGGAATGTCATAAGAACATAAGAATGGAGGAACACTGTAGAAGGCCTACTGGCCCATGCGAGGCGAGGGTAGACGATGAAATCACGTGACTCCTGTGTTGTTGGGTTGGTGCTGCTTAATAAATATGTTATAGTGTTTGCTTACGTGTCTTTCTAAACCAACTTGTCGGTATTTATTACCAAGGTTTATACCATATATATATATATATATATATATATATATATATATATATATATATATATATATATATAGATATATATATATAATTATAAAACCTAAAATCTACAGAAAATAGCAATGAGAGTGCCTTCTTTCTATATACAATTAATATAACATTTGGTATTTAAAATGTTCTCTGGTGTATTTTAGTTGTATAGACGTGATCGAGAGAAATCTTCATCAAGGTGATAAATTCTAATTACTTGCTCACGAGCTACCTGCTCATACTTATTATTAAAACATAACTGTTTATTTCACTTGAAGAAATATTGATTCACACTGTGAAAATGTTTCATTTTATGATCTTGCGTTTTGATTGTTAGTCTCGCTTGTCTTACTTGTTTATGATCTCATGTTTTATCCAGCGTAGAAAGTTTGCCATCACAACTTGATTTTCTGAGTGTTTATTTTTTTGGGAGTAATTGTGTTAGTGATTAACTTACTGACTGCTGTGCTAAAAACACAGACGCGAGCGCGCACACACACACACACACACACACACACACACACACACACACACACACACACACACACACACACACACACACGGGGCCAGGAGCTCGGACTCGACCCCCGCAACCTCAACTAGGTGAGTACACACACACGCACACCAGGATGTTCCAGAGAGGGGACACAGAAACAAGGGGTTACAATTGGAAGCTGAAGACTCGGATGAGTCGAAGAGATGTTAGGAAGTATTTCTTCAGTCACAGAGTTGTCAGGAAGTGGAATAGTCTGGCAAGTGATGTAGTGGAGGCAGGAACCATAAATAGTTTTAAGACGAGGTATGATAAAGCTCGTGAAGCAGGGAGAGAGAGGACCTAGTAGCGATCAGTGAAGAGGCGGGGCCAGGAGCTGAATATTGACACCTGCAACCACAATTAGGTGAGCAATTAGGTGAGTACACACACACACATGCATACATGTATATTAACTGCCTTTTCCCACCGAAGTTGCGTAACCTGAAACAAAAGCACTTTCACCATCACTGTCTTGTCAGTTCAAAACTGCGGATATCCCCACCCTTCCTTCAGAATGCAGAGATTCGAACCGTGGTCCTGAATGGTAGCGGGTCCCGCGCACTACCACTAGTTTCACAGCGCTGCTGTGTCATGTCTGCGTCAGAGGCCACCATCTGTGACCCAGCTGACCTTTCCCACAGCACCAGTAGCCTTTCAGCAGATTTATTCTCATACCCCTCAAAGCCATTCAGTCTATGAATTCGAGATAACTCGTAATAATGGACAGGGATCGAACCACTGATGCAGACCTAACACAGCAGTGCTGGCTGTGATACGTACGTATTTGAAGCCTCGTAGCCTAGTGGTAGACCGTTGGACCTACTACCATTCAGAACTATGGTTCGAATCCCCTTGCATTAGTCAATTTTCCCCACTTCTTGTAGTTACGACCGTGAGAAATTCGAATTAGCAATATTTTTATCAGCTTCTCGCATTACCAGTACCCCGGCTAGGGTTACTTGCAATGTAAATATTTTTTTTCTCAGTTGATTTTTGGGCTATCTTATTGAAACTTGGGCAATGTATTATGGAAAGATCCTTCTTAACGTACACCAAAAATGAAAGAAATCTGGTGATAAATAGCGGAATTCATTGCTCATCCATTAATCGCCCCTTAAAACTATTAGGACTCGTGTAATGTTAGTTTTCTCTGTTGTTCAAAGTTTTTCTCAGTGTTATTCAAGGTTATACATTTAGTTTACTATTACACTGTGCATTCTATGGTAAAATTAACGTTTTTATGCTTAAAAAATCTTAAAAAAGCAATACATAGTTCGTAGGGGTCTGGAACGGATTAATCGTATTTAAATACCATCCAATGGGGTAATTAGGTTCGGGTCACGACCAGAGTTTTGGAACAAATTATGGTCGTGACCAACGGTTCCACTGTAATTCCATCAGGCAGAGAAGTGTAAAAATTCACCTGAGAAAAAATAATCCAATGACTTAAAATGCCTACCGATTCAAATGACAGGAAGTTAATGGTTCCAGGGGAAATCATTATAAGAAACAATAGCAAGAGAATAAAACAAAACTAGCCATACACACAAATTAAACACATTCAGCTTCAAAATATTACAAACACCAGCGCAGAGCAAGAAAACAAAAATCAGCCAGGTTACAAAGAGACGGAGCTGTAATGCACAGAACAATATACACATCAGCATAAGCGGGGGTAATATTGGACTTCTCAACACAACCATCGGTTAAGAAAACAACAGAAAAAATCTCCTTTATCATTGCAAATATCCAAGATATTGAAAGACAGACAGGAAGTAAATTTCCTTACGTAAATGAGCAGCTAACAGAAACAAATATGTTTAGAACCATAGCAGAAACCCATACTAATAATTTATTAGACACGTGAAATGTGGATTCCGAATTATTTGAGCAGTGATTGTGTAAATAAGTTGTAATTATCAATATGTAAAATATTCACAAGTTTTCACAGAACTTTTAAAAATCAACTAATGATATGGTGGAGGAACTTCTCAGAATAACAGTGGAGAATAAAAATCTGATAATTTTCGTATAAAAGACATTGAGCAGTTAAGTTACTGCCTAGAAAACCCTGAAAATCCTGCACCAGTTATCAAACTACTGGAATCCTCATCCTAGAAGAAAAACAGCGTTGTACTAAAAAAATGTACCGAGATGTACTTTAATTCGTTAGATTCTTGCTAGAGAACCCCAAAGATGAGGGGAAGAGTTTTGAGTTTGCACAGAACCAGCAGATAACAGAACCTACTAGTCACGAAAGTATTCCGAATTTGATCTTCACAAACAATAAGGTACTTATGAGGGCCCAAACAATTTCTGTTACAATACACTCCGATTACAGCCTCATAGAAGTGCAAACAAATATAAATATAAAAATGGAGAGACTAGGACAACATAAACAAGGACTTAGGAAACAGTCCAGAGGAAACTGTCCTGTGAAGTCTAAACACAAATTCATGGAAAATATAAAACGAAATATATAACGTCTGCAGAAAATATTTAACAGTAAGAAAGCCCAAACCGAAATCACACAAAGAACAGAGAAGACTTCATTGACGTAGGAAGGCGGCTGGTAAATTGCTTAATAAACAGCAGATATCACAACAAAAGGAAAAAATATCCACGCTGAGAAATTTCAGATGTTGAACAGAGACTAATGCATTAATGACAGTAAAATCACACAAGGAACCGATAAGCAATTCAAAAAATTGCGAAAGATAAAAATAAACTTTTTCATAAATGCAAATCCCAGTCATAAACCTTTCCCAGTATTGGATATCTACTCAGAGGAATCTTGTACAGAAATGACAAAAAAATGAACGAGATTCTTAAACAGTACAAATCAATGCTGAATGATCCTGTCGACGCCATAAGAGTTGATGGTCCAGATAATTAAGTATTTCGGAAAGGAAACCTTCAGACGGTTGCCAGATTGTTGTCTTCCAAAGTTTCGTGTTTATTTCGCTTGTAAAATGAGAAAGCCTCATCCAGTCGCGTTCATACTTTCAACAATTACGAACGGTAAATAGGACTAGTTTCTTTAATTTTTTGGCATGTACTTGAACTCTGTGACCAACGTTGTAGAACCCATTTCAAGATTTCTGGGGTAGATCCATTAAATTTCAAAATATTCTGCTGATTCAAGCGTTCCAACAACAGCAAAAAAAGATGCTTCCTAATTCGACGACGGTGGAGAGTGAGATTCAAGCATTAGGGTCACATCTGCCCATTTTGTGTGTAAAATAGTGTGAAATTTTGATTACAGTTAAATCATGTTAAACATTTTCGTATGCCTCATTTTATCTATTAAGTTTGTGTATGGTCAAATTTGTCATACTAAATTTTAAATCAATGGATTCCATGACATTACTGGAGAATGCCTCTTGTGACCTAAGCATATTTTTTCCTCATTACATTCCATCCTGCAGCTTTGTATGACCCTTGTGGATTTAGCGCTTAGTTTTGAGTGTAGCAATAATATTGGAATTTATAACACGTGCTGGTGCCTTCTGCTCAGTTCTGCATATTTCATTTCTGATATTGTGATAACTTTAGCAAGCCTTTTCTGACTGGCTTCAAAACTTCAACAATAGTGTATCCCTAGTGGAGTATTAGGTGACATGCTGCCACTTTTAATCTCGAAATAGTACGGTATAATTTTGCAATAAATAGATGAATTGTGCTTCTTCTAGTGATGTTGCCTTGATACTGGTAATGTCCTTTTGGTCAAAGGAGCTGGAAATATTCTCTCCTTCTTTGAATCGAATCCGAATGCCTCCCATTTCCCAGGCATTTCTCTCTGATTAAAATGAAAATCTGAGCGGCATCAGTCTATAATGGCTGATGTATCTTATGAAACTTGTTTTGAGTTTAGGGTGTGTAGGTGCAAATTTCGTTGGATTCTGTACAATAATTAGAGAATGTTCTTCCTTGTTGCTTTCAAACACTTAGTGTTGATGTATTTTCCTCAAAGGCTCCGTCGCCTTGAATTCAGACCTTTTAAGATTTAATGTAACACTTCATAGAATAAATTGGTTTAAGTGAAATAACTGGAAGAATCTCTCTTGTGATGAGAAAGACGTCAGTCCTTGAATTTATTGGCTTATCATAGTGAATTATGCACGCAAAACCTAAATAAGTGTTAAATCTTCGACGCTGGTCGCTCTTAGAGAAAAATTGGGATTGATTTTGGCCTGTATAATCCCCGACTTGCCTCTTTATATGGAATAAATTTGGAAAATTTAAATGAGGTCCTGGTTTTTATGCAAAAATTTTTGAGTGCTTCATCCGATATTCTTCAGACCTTCAACTTCTGAACAGTTTCAAACTAAATGTGCTGGTTTATTTTTCAATATTGATCCCCTTGAGAAAAGAGAATATATGCTTCATCTCTGGCTTCAAAGCTGGCGATTCTTAGAGGACTTTTAGGCTATATCCTATTTGTCACTTTTGCTTGAGAAATTGGGATATTAATGTATATTTGATAACCCTCGACAGCTTCTTATTCATTTCAGATCTTCATTAATAATATTTACCTGTTTGAGCAACTTAGGCCGCACTCGGAACTACATATTTCTATTGTGTGAATCGAGACACAGGGAAGGTAGTATTCTAAGCAGGTATACTATTCTTGGGTCGAGTAGCGATCGAAATGCATATAGTTTTGTCACCAGTGGAAAATTTCACTAGTAGAAGTAGGAAGTAGGTTTTCTAAAGCCATATATACGATGTCAGACACGGCAACATCTTGGAATACTGATACAGGGAACTTTTCAGACCTCGTCTAAACCTGTAAGCATGACCTACTTCCGCTAGTGGATTTTCCCACTGGTGACTCCGTCTTCAACTGCTTCATTTAACCTGACAGCCTCTTCGCTCATATGCTGTACTATTATCAAAAGTGATAGACTCAACACATCGACTCAGGGCTGACGGACTGACTACTTCCAAACTCTTCCAAATCTTCCACCGTTCTTCTTTGTGCTGGACTGAAGAAGCCGCTGGCTGCCAAGACTTTTCCAGACTAAAGATACCCAAATGTTGCACAAGTCTCTCATTTCAACACAGTATGTCCAACAATGTATATTTAATGTTGAGCTAAACCATAAAAATTTTCCTAGTCTACAATGGTGTGTGTGTTTGTGCGCGCGTGCATGCATGTGTGCGCGCGCGTGTGCGTGAGAATAGCAGGACCAAAAATATATGCATAAATGCATATACATTTAGGGATGTGATGTCATGCTTAATTTTAAAGCAAGTTCTTATCAGTAAGGAAAAAGAAATTTCTCAAAACGTGACCGACCGCTCATTATCATAAATAAGACTGAGGTCACCCACCACCAGTGATAAAAAGTAGGTCTTGTAAGACTGGTAAATCAGCAGAAGCAGTGGTGAAATGTGCCACCTGTGCTCACCGAAGGAGGGGGGGAGGGTCGAGTCTCAGCTCCTGCCCCAGCCTCGTAAACTACAATCGTCGGAATTATTGGTTTTGTGCCTCATAGGATCTGTTGTATACTCCTTTGAAATTGTTTACACAGTTTACCTCTACCACTTCCTCATCTTAGTCCACTTATTTAAATAAAAACGTGTTAATTAACATCCCTGTGTAGTTTAGATCCATCTGTGCCCCTACATCTTTGGGCCTCGTATCAAAATCTGCTCCTATCGTCATGTCAAATCGTCTCAATATCTTATACGTCGCGTTCATGTCTCCTCAGCTCCTTCTCTCTTTTAAGGTCATCAGGTTTACTTTCTTTTCTCCTCATAACTCAACCTCAGCTCAGCGACTAGTCTTGTTGCAGATCTTTGGACCGTCTCGAGTTTTTATACAGCACATGTTTGAGCGGGCAGGGATCCATTCTGGTTAGCCGTACTCTAGGATAAGCGTGATATATGTCTTGTACAGACACTTTTAGTCTTTGATAAGATTCCTGAAGGCAGTTGAGATTTACTAACCTCACATATGCTGCCGATATCACGAGGTTGATATGCACCTCGAGAAATGTAGACGACTGGTTCAAAGAACCGTTAAGTTGATAAATTAGACACGTGCAACACAGTTGCGAAACGTTTCCTTAAAGATGTTGCACATAGGTCTAATTTATCAACTTCTAGAAATATTTTGGGTGTGATGCTCATTCCAAGATATTTAATTCCGAGCAATATATGTGATTTCTCACCCCTCAAGCTGTACTCCGTCTCTGGTGTTCTCTCCCCTTCCCCAGTTTACATGATAATGCACTTATGTGTGGGTTAGTGCGTGTGTGTGTGTGAGAGAGTTGTGTGAGTGTGAGAGAGTTTGTGTGTGTGAGAGAGAGAGAGTTGTGTGAGTGTGAGAGAGTTGTGTGTGTGAGAGAGAGTTGTGTGTGTGAGAGAGAGTTGTGTGTGTGTGAGAGAGTTGTGTGTGTGTGTGTGTGTGTGTGTGTGTGTGTGTGTGTGAGAGAGAGTTGTGTGAGAGTATGTGTGTGTGAGAGTTGTGTGAGAGTATGTGTGTGTGTGTGTTTGTGTGTGTGTGTTTGTGTGTGTTTGTGTGTGTGTGTGTGTGTGTGTGTGTGTGTGTGTGTGTGTGTGAGAGAGAGAGAGCGTGTTAGTCAGTGCGCATTCTGAATATTGACGTAAATCCCATTTTAAAATACATTTCCTGCCTCGCCTTCTGAACATCATCACGAAATCCGTCTGTCATTCCTATAATTAATATTGCAACAATATCTTAAGAGCTTCACCAAATAAATGTCGTAATTATATTGAAACGTAAATAAAAACTCCATGAGAATATCATTTGCATGATTCTTGCTACTTCAAGAACATGTCGTAATATTCAACATATAACCTCTATTTATGCTTTGTTCACTCTGGTAATTAATAAAATATTACTAGTTCCTACTAGTAGTATTACTAATGCTACAATGTTCTATTATTATAATTAATATTATTATTAATATTAGTAATAACGTCATTATTATTAAATTAAAAAATCGGTATTTATTTTAATGCTTTTATTCTTTATGAGTTGATAGTTTTCAATAATAATTTTGCATAGGAAAATACTGATAGTAACAGCAAAAAAATTAAAAGATGGTTAAAATATTGGTAAAATTGTGAAGGTTAGGGGTTATAACTATGACCAGCGGAAGGCCTCGGTCAGATGACCAAAAGTTCCAGCTGTGAGTCATCATCTAAGACCCTAAACTAATCTAATGTTAAGGAAGCCTCATCGTTCAGTGCTTGAAGTGACTATTAGGCTGTGCAACGTCAGCCAGTTATATAGTGTCCTGAGCTCACCTTCGCTAAACCTTTCGACAGGGGTCTCTTGAATTTGAAGGGCTCTTGATCCAATGGTTTTGATCTACCTTCCCCTTCCTTGGAGCAAACATGATTATTTCCCATTTTCCAGGAGCTCTGACGCTATCGGGCATAGCGCTCTCCCATAATATATTAAAATTAATATCAATAATTAATATCAATAGTGAGTTTGTCTACTGGGAAGAAATCAGCATTATTTTTATACTCTTAAATTTAAAACAAATTAAATATATATATATCCTTTAATTTTTTCTCAGAACTGATATTTTGAGAGATATTAGCCACATAAATGTGGTAGGAGGTGAAAGTTGGGATATGTCCTTTATAAATGATAATAACTGCTTTCTCTCCTCTTCTTCCTTTCTCTCACTCTCTTTGCCGTCTTTCCCATCTCTTCTCTCCAGTCACAGAATATCAATTCCATCCTGGTGTTAATAAGAATGAGAGGAAGAGTGTATGTGGTGAAATGGACGGCTGACGAACCAGCGGCTATTATCCAGTCCTTTGCGTTCCATGAAATACTCGGTTCCAAAATAGTGTATTATTATACTTTTAGGTTTAGTGTAGTCTGGTTAGAACACAACTGACTCGAACCTAATGTAACGTAACCCGGTCCAACCCAACCCAGGTAAGGCAATCCCATCCTAACCTAACATAACTTCAAACCTAAACCTAATTATAAAAATCAACGTAAAATCTTCCTCTTGTAAAAGTTTTTATATAAGTATGATCTCCCAAAATATCAATATACAGAATAAATAATTTTGAAATTTAAAATATATAATCGCTGAGTTCTGAGTAGTAGCTGAACTCAGAACACTTCTTCAATCGAATATATAGGAGACAACAGAAATAGTGGAAATGTAGAAATGAGGTGATCAGTCCATTACCCATGAAGAACTTGGAGTATGTTCGGTCAGTTATTAATTGAAGCTATGAAATCGAATACACAACGACTGATAACCTTAAATTTAATTCTCTTTCAAGACTGAGGGACTGAATACCTGATGGCTAAACTTTATATTGACCAACACTACTATTGCTACTATTACCACTACTATTGCTACTACTACCACTACTGTTGCTACTACTACTAATAATAATATATGAGGGCTTAAAATTTCACAGACTTGCTTAACAGCTCTCAGGCTCAGATTACAATTAATTAAAAACTAAGATCAGGTAACAATTTCTTCGAATTGAGACACTTGTGCAAAACATGGGAATCTTTATTGAAGAAACTTTTCGCCACACAGTGGCTTCATCAGTCCAATACAAAGTAGAAATGGGTAAGGAGAGGAGGAGTTCGAGGTAATCAGTCCCTCAACCTGGAATCGATGTGTTCAGTCCATCACTCTTGTAGGAAGTGCAGCATAGGGCCAGAGAGGTGGCTTATATACGGCAGTCAGATGAGTTGAAGCAGGAGGAGGCGGGATCACAGTGGGACCTGCCACTTGTGTAAGTAGGTCGTCGTCCATAGGTTGGGCAAGCGTTGAAGTCTTTGTACCAAGATCCCATGATGTTGCAGTGTCTGACAGATGTGATGAATGGTTTTGAAAACCGACAAGTTGAAGAATTGAGACACTTGTGCAACACATGGGATCTTGGTACAAAGACTTCAACGCTTGCCCAACCTTTGGACGACGACCTACTTACACAAGTGGCAGGTCCCACTGTGATCCCGCCTCCTCCTGCTTCAACTCATCTGACTGCCGTATATAAGCCACCTCTCTGGCCCTATGCTGCACTTCCTACAAGAGTGATGGACTGAACACATCGATTCCAGGTTGAGGGACTGATTACCTCGAACTCCTCCTCTCCTTACCTATTTCTACTTTGTATTGGACTGATGAAGCCACTGTGTGGCGAAACGTTTCTTCAATAAAGATTCCCATGTTTTGCACAAGTGTCTCAATTCTTCAACTTGTCGGTTTTCAAAACCATTCACCACAACAATTTCTTCAAAACATCCAAGAATATCCAACAGTTTATTAAAAACCTTCATGATCACATAATTTGTTCTAAACATATAAGGTCACATTATAATTTCTCAAGTAACCTACCCCACATTCTTTTAACCATGTCCAGTGTATATCAGAGGGCAGAAAAAGAATGTTAGAGCAGTATTAGTTGCTATACATTTAAGTATCGATGTTGAACATTTGAGGCTGAGCAGATAAGGCATTAACAAATTATCATATGAAAACTAACATTTCGATTTCATAAAAAAATGCACCTAAACTGCACAAAATCGATCCGAACTTTACACTGAAATTCACTAGCTCTGAACACCAATCAGAATAAGTATTTGCTAGTTGTTACGCCAAAATCAACATCCCCATTTGATCAATATAACTGGCAAATTCAGACTTGCATATATCAATAACAATGTACACCTGAGAATAAAAGAATTGCATTCTCAAGATACAGCGCAAGAAATGTACCCCCACATTTTTTTTTGTAATACAGTTGGCAAATTTGTTCACACAACCCAAAATCAGTCCAAAAAATTCTCTGAGATTCACCATCTTTGAGAGTTTGTAGCCGATCACAAGAGGCATTCTGCAATATATATATATATATATATATATATATATATATATATATATATATATATATATATATATATATAATATAAAGGTTATACGTCCCAGTAATGTAAAGCTAGCTTTAAGCAGAACACTTTATCACTGAAAGTGACTGTTCAAAAGAGACATTCTTCAGTTATGGAATGAAATCCATTACTTTCAAGTGTATTAACTATGCTAACAAATTTGCACCTATTGTTAATGATTGTGAACCAATTTGTTCATAAAGCTGCCAAATTAAACATAACCGAAAATCAGTTCCAACGTTTCTGAGAGAAACACTAAGCTGGTATAAGTTTGAAGCCGACCAGATTAGGCATTTTCAGTTATTGCACAGAATTTAACAATCCAAAGTCAATTAACTGTATTAGCAAAATGGCAAATTTGTCCCTACACAGCCTAAACCCAAAATATATTATCTTTTTCGTAAGATGTGCTAAGCATTAACGATTGAAATCATTCAGAAGGGGCGTTCTCAAGTTATCTCACGAGAAAAAAAACACTTACAAACATAATTGATAAATTTACTAATATATATTCAGTTAACACTTGTATACCACTAATAAGTAGGATATCCCAGCTGAAAGTCTGAAGCCAATTATTCGAGGCTATCTCAAATTATCGCACAGAACCCAAAATCAGGACTGACATACTGAAATTTGCAAAAGGGCACTTGTCCATTTCAGTAGTTTCAGAAACCTTTCCCTAGTTCCCGAAGGTGGAAAATTTGAAGCTAGTCTCAACTTGTGAACGAAAGGCTTTGAGGTAGAACAGGTACCTCAGCAAGTACATGACCGGCTTTATAACAGTAATACGATGAAAAAAATATTTAAGAGCTCACTAACTTGTGAATACACACACACAAAATAACGCACATAGGAGGAGCTTACGTCGACTTTTTGGTCCGACTTGGACCATTTACAAAGCCACACTAACTAAAAGGAGAGAAGGAGGGAGTATATTTAGGCCAGCAGACAGGGACGGGACAGGAGAGGTGGTAGGGGTAGTAGTAGTGGAGTAAGTCAAAGACTAACAAAGAGGGCCACTACAAGGGAGCTAGGGGCCCACAAGAGAGCTAGGGGCCCACAAAGGGTAGAAACAAGAATACAGAGGGGAAAAAGTAATAATGGACAAAACACCCAAGGCAGAAGAAAGAAAACCCAAAGGAGAAAGAGTAAACGGGAAGAGGGAGAAGAGAAAAAAAAGAATCAGGTTAAATCACGGGTGTTCTGAAGTTTGGATCATTTTACAATGTAATGACTTGTAAATGGTCAAAATCGGACCGAAACGTGGTCATAAGCTCCTTCCATGTGTGGATTA
>NC_091292.1:57171410-57173910 GCF_038502225.1 Cherax quadricarinatus
GGCTAAAGAGGTCTTTGTGGCATTTATGGATTTGGAAAAGGCGTATGACAGGGTGGATAGGGGGGGCAATGTGGCAGATGTTGCAAGTGTATGGTGTAGGAGGTAGGTTACTGAAAGCAGTGAAGAGTTTTTACGAGGATAGTGAGGCTCAAGTTAGAGTATGTAGGAAAGAGGGAAATTTTTTCCCAGTAAAAGTAGGCCTTAGACAAGGATGTGTGATGTCACCGTGGTTGTTTAATATATTTATAGATGGGGTTGTAAGAGAAGTAAATGCGAGGGTCTTGGCAAGAGGCGTGGAGTTAAAAGATAAAGAATCACACACAAAGTGGGAGTTGTCACAGCTGCTCTTTGCTGATGACACTGTGCTCTTGGGAGATTCTGAAGAGAAGTTGCAGAGATTGGTGGATGAATTTGGTAGGGTGTGCAAAAGAAGAAAATTAAAGGTGAATACAGGAAAGAGTAAGGTTATGAGGATAACAAAAAGATTAGGTGATGAAAGATTGAATATCAGATTGGAGGGAGAGAGTATGGAGGAGGTGAACGTATTCAGATATTTGGGAGTGGACGTGTCAGCGGATGGGTCTATGAAAGATGAGGTGAATCATAGAATTGATGAGGGAAAAAGAGTGAGTGGTGCACTTAGGAGTCTGTGGAGACAAAGAACTTTGTCCTTGGAGGCAAAGAGGGGAATGTATGAGAGTATAGTTTTACCAACGCTCTTATATGGGTGTGAAGCGTGGGTGATGAATGTTGCAGCGAGGAGAAGGCTGGAGGCAGTGGAGATGTCATGTCTGAGGGCAATGTGTGGTGTGAATATAATGCAGAGAATTCGTAGTTTGGAAGTTAGGAGGAGGTGCGGGATTACCAAAACTGTTGTCCAGAGGGCTGAGGAAGGGTTGTTGAGGTGGTTCGGACATGTAGAGAGAATGGAGCGAAACAGAATGACTTCAAGAGTGTATCAGTCTGTAGTGGAAGGAAGGCGGGGTAGGGGTCGGCCTAGGAAGGGTTGGAGGGAGGGGGTAAAGGAGGTTTTGTGTGCGAGGGGCTTGGACTTCCAGCAGGCATGCGTGAGCGTGTTTGATAGGAGTGAATGGAGACAAATGGTTTTTAATACTTGACGTGCTGTTGGAGTGTGAGCAAAGTAACATTTATGAAGGGATTCAGGGAAACCGGCAGGCCGGACTTGAGTCCTGGAGATGGGAAGTACAGTGCCTGCACTCTGAAGGAGGGGTGTTAATGTTGCAGTTTAAAAACTGTAGTGTAAAGCACCCTTCTGGCAAGACAGTGATGGAGTGAATGATGGTGAAAGTTTTTCTTTTTCGGGCCACCCTGCCTTGGTGGGAATCGGCCGGTGTGATAATAAAAAAAAATATATATATATATATATATATATATACATATATACATATATATATATATATATATAAAAATATATATATATATATATATATATATATATATAAATATATATATATATATATATATATATATATATATATATATATATATATACATATATATATATATATATATATATATATATATATACATATATATATATATATATATATATATTATATATATATATATATATATATATATATATATATATATATATATATATATATATATATATATATATATACATATATATATATATATATATATATATATATATATATATATATATATATATATATATATATATATATATATATATACATATATATATATATATATATATATATATATATATATATATATATATATATATATATATATATATATATATATATATATATATATATATATATATATATATATATATATATATATATATATATATATATATATATATATATATATATATATATATATATATATATATATATATATATATATATATATATATATATATATATATATATATATATATATATATATATATATATATACATATATATATATATACATATATATATATATATATATATATATATATATATATATATATATATATATATATATATATATATATATACATATATATATATATATATATATATATATATATATATATATATATATATATATACATATATATATATATATATATATATATATATATATATATATATATATATATATATATATATATATATATATATATATATATATATATATATATATATATATATATATATATATATATATATATATATATATATATATATATATATATATATACATATATATATATATATATATATATATATATATAATATATATGTGAGGCAGTAGGTAAAATGAAAGGGGGTCAGGCAGCCGGGATTGATGGGATAAAGATAGAAATGTTAAAAGCAGGTGGGGATATAGTTTTGGAGTGGTTGGTGCAATTATTTAATAAATGTATGGAAGAGGGTAAGGTACCTAGGGATTGGCAGAGAGCATGCATAGTTCCTTTGTATAAAGGCAAAGGGGATAAAAGAGAGTGCAAAAA
>NC_091292.1:57181410-57368910 GCF_038502225.1 Cherax quadricarinatus
GCCCGCGTGGCAGCGGTTGTTGTGCTCTGGTTGATTTTTGTTTCTAGCCACCATGTTCTCTTCACAAGGAATATTCGACAGTTTGTTATAGCACTTTCTCACATTGAGCTATAACACACTATTCCGTGGAAGTATTAGTAGTTTATGACATAGGAAACATCTTTATTGAAGAGATTTCTGAATTTCCTTGGACCGTCATATTCCACTGCATTTCCCAGTCACTCCATATCTGCATATGCCCCGAGTATAGTGCCGACACTACTGCTAGGTGTGATGTACGGGATTAGAGTTGGTGAGCGATCTATTTCCAGCAGCTATAACTGTTCATCACATCAGAAACTGTATATGACTCTTTCCAGCACAGCTGTTTCAGCATCTGCAAATGATACAGCCATCTCCGCAACGACAACTGACTCGATCGTTTCATCAGCAGCAACCGAATCGGTTATTTCTGGAACCATACTGTAGCTGGAGGTTGAACCTTACCTAACCTAACCCGCTGCCGTGGTGTTCTCCCGTACTTCGTACAGCACGACGTACGACACAACACATTCACGTTCCTGTTCAGTGAGGGTATAGAGGGTCACTGTTCTCATTCTCCGTGACTACCTTTCCCCAGTCTTCATATAATTAGACACTATAAAAACTCCAAATATGCATTTGTAGTGACCAGGTTCTCAGGACCGAAACATTGCCATTAAACATATTCCTAAGATATTGCATTCTGTATTTTTTCCCATCACGTCATCATCACTCTTGCTCGCTTCTCCGTACTGACTTCTGACATTTACAGGCTGGATATTTTAGCCTCTGAATCATTGTGTGAAGCAAACATTAATTGAGACCTCATCTGAATTCCACAATTGAAGAACCACACATGTGCACGAAGCTAAATATACTTCATATATATATATATATATATATATATATATATATATATATATATATATATATATATATATATATATATATAGAGAGAGAGAGAGAGAGAGAGAGAGAGAGTTATGCATTTTGTAAACTTGCTTTAAATGTAAGCAAAGACTGTCACTAGTTGTTTATTCCTCTCCAGAAATGATTTTTACTTCAGGGAACTTCCTGACGTCAACTTCATTATTTATTTATTTATTATTATTATTAGTAGTAGTTATTATTATTTTAATTCCATGGGAAATCGCTAGACCATAAGGGTCATACATCGCCTGGGAAATGGGAGGCAAGCATGTTTGATCGGAGGAAGGGGAGTATCATATTGGGGAAAGTAATAAGCCCGTAGAAGTAACGTTTGGTCCGAGGAAGTGGAAGCTAACTGTAGCTCCCTGACTCAAGAGCTCTTCACAGGCATGAAATTATACAGTTCATGAACGTGATGTTACCTTTGATTTACAAGAAATTTTTAGTGTTGGCAATTTTGCTTCGCTGTTTTTAGTTCATTTGTATAGAGCAGTTCCCCATACAAGGTAATATAGTTCCCCCAACACGTTAATATAGGGTAGTTCCCCATACAAGGTAATATAGTTCCCCCAACACGTTAATATAGGGTAGTTCCCCATACAAGGTAATATAGTTCCCCCAGATACGTTAATATAGGGTAGTTCCCCATACAAGTCAATAAAGGGTAGTTCCCATGCTTGTTAATATAGTTACCCATACAAGTTTAGCTCTCTCTGCACCACATACTAGTCCCATGGGTGACACTCTGAACATACCACTGAGAGTGTTTTGATAAAATTAAACAATTCATGTGGCTGGAGTGAAACATTTCACAAGATAACATATTCACCTTGAAGGCTTCGCCTTCAATTGCTCACGCCTTAACGAAGGGTGTGGCTTTGGATTTCCTGGTTTTGTGGGAGTGGTCAGTAAGGCTCAGGAGAGAGGGAGGAAGTATGGCGTTATCACCCTTATTATGTGTGTGTGGAAGGTGACTAAAAGTTGGGTAAGGTCTTATTAATCTCCAGAGATTATCTTCTAGTTTCTCTTCTCTGAGAACCTGTCTACACTGTATTTGTGGATGTTCAGCCAGTTGGGTTGTTCTGCACGCATCTCTGTCTCATTCTTCGCATGATGTGGGTTCTTTGTTTGCACGCCTGTCTGCCTACTCTCTCCCCCTCTTTCTACATCCCTCTCTCTTTACATTCCTCCCTCTCTCCATCGTTCCCTCCATCGTTCTCTCTCTCTCTCTCTGTATCTCTCTCAATCTCTATCCTTCGCTCTTCCTCTCTCCTCCCCCCCCCTCTCCGTCCCTCTCTCCATCCCTCTCTACTCGCGTTCCCCTCTCCCTCTCTTGCCCGCTCAAGAATAACAATGATTAGAAAAAGCTGCCCAGCGAATGCCTCAAAAATTACTCCATGAGCTATAAAGCAAAAAACTCGGCCCCTTCGTAATTAGCCGTCACCCACACGCTTCTGAAAGGAGATTGGGATCAGCTGATATCCAAGTCGTGAGGGTTTTCGGAGATGGAAGTAGTACACTGTATTTTGATTTGACACGCGTTACTTATAAGCCGATGAGTAATGGATGAACCACCTCTTCAACCAGCCCATGGCTGGCTAGGCCGCATCTTGGTTGCTAAGTGTATCGTTTGAGTTCGGCTCCTTATCTTGGTCTGACTAGGTGTGACTGGAAGAGTGAGTGGAAGGGGGAGGGATGATGAAGTGGGAGTGGGAGAGTGAAGACAGAGATAGGAATAGAATGGATGTAAAGCAAAAAAAAAAAAGTGGAAGGAAGGCGAACAAGGATGGTAGAAGAGATGGGTAGAGGGGTATAAGAGAGAGCGACGGGAGAAGAGGGGAAAAGAGAAAATAAAGTGATTGGTAAGGAGGTTCAAGCTAAAATAATTGGAAGGGAGCGTTAATGAAAATGAGGAGGATGAGGTAAGATGGAGAAAGTAAGGGGATGGCGTTTGTGGGGAAAGTGAAAGTGAAGTGTAGGTGAAAAGAGTGGAGAGGTGCAGACACACTGGTGTGGGTTTAAGACGGTCACTCAGGTGTTACACTACTCTAATGTTAACGATAATTAGATTCCCCAGACGGGAAAATATTTCATATATTGACTTTTTTTTTTTTGTCCTGCACTCCAGTTTGTGGTTTAGTTTCTGATCCTTTGAGAATTACTTAACTTGAAATAGATACTGCATACGTTTGGTAGTGTAATGAAGCTATTTGTTGAAAATATGTAAGTTAGCTTCCTGGTAGCCTCTCTCAGTCAAGCTTCAATTTATTTTTTGGAAGGTTGGAGGAAGGGAAGGAAGATTGGAGGATCTCTTCGTCTGTGGGCGCTGGAACGACAGCTATTGTAGCTACGCCAAACTTATCCCTACATCTTGCTGTGAGTACACTAAAGACCAGACAAACTTTACTCCCTTCATACCAGAAAAAAACGGGAGGTTTACAGTGAATTCAGAGCTTCACAATTTTTTTCAAATGCGTAAAATACTCAAAAGGCAAAAGTATTATCCCCAAGTGACGCTCTACACCACTCGGTCACAAATGCCTCAAAAATGGGTAGCCTGGAGTGAATGGAGACGAATGGTATTTGGGACCTGACGAGCTGTTGGAGTGTGAGCAGGGTAATATTTAGTGAAGGGATTCAGGGAAACCGGTTATTTTTATATAGACGGACTTGAGTCCTGGAAATGGGAAGTACAATGGCTGCACTCTAAAGGAGGGGTTCGGGATATTGGCAGTTTGGAGGGATATGTTGTGTATCTTTATACGTATATACTTCTAAACTGTTGTAATCTGAGCACCTCTGCAAAAACAGTGATTATGTGTGTGAGGTGAAAGTGTTGAATGATGATGAAAGTATTTTCTTTTTGGGGATTTTCTTTCTTTTTGGGTCACCCTGCCTCGGTGGGAGAGGGCAGACTTCTTTATATATATATATATATATATATATATATATATATATATATATATATATATATATATATATATATATATATATATAACATTATTAGATAGTAATTATAGATTGTAAAGTATATTGAATATGGATATCGATAATTATATACAGAAGCTCTAAACATGTACTGATCATAAGCACCTGAGGTAATAGGTGGGAGTTTTTCAGGTTCGCTCCGAGGAAGAGGAGCTTCTCACTAATATCAAGGTACACACTTGAGGGGCAGTAGTTGATTACTGATAACTGAAGACGATTTCTGATAACTAAATTTAATGAACATATATTAATGATAATTTGTATAGTTATTGTACATAATGATAATGATTATCTAACGTGTATAATTATACGCTGCAGCAGTTGATGTTACAAAAGTCGTGTAATAATCTCTTACACGTGTTCCCATGATCTGTGGAAACTGGGGCAAGTGTAATGGTTATTAAGTGGGAACCCAGCACATACGACTGTACTCGCCTCTACTAATGTACAACACTGGTTATCTGCTCTTTTGATATTAGCCTAATTCTTTATGTACGAAATTTTAGACTAGCAGAAGTTATATTAGGTCAAAATAAATTAACTAAAAATCTAACAAAATACACCAAAAACAAATTCAAATATGTGTAATGGGGCAGTATGTTAACTGGATATAACAGAGGTAAGATAAACATAGAGTGGACGCTGTAATATTCTTTCACTGCAAAAACAACGGTGTGGCATGGTGGCAACATTGTTTTTTTTTTAACAGTCTTTAATTCCACAGTAAAATCCCGATTCTCACTTGAAGATGAGGTAAAGACTGGCTTCACCAGGACTCACAAGTATGACTGCACATCACAGCATCCTGAATTTTGCGATCTAAAAGCCAGTAAGTACTGCTGAAGCCTAACATGTGCCTTCAGTGCGAGAGTCTCTGACGCTCAAAGTCCCCCCCCCCCAAAAAAAAAGCGACAAATACTGACATTATGTTTCCTGCCAAAATACCAAGTTGTTTGACCCCAACTGTTGCCCGATATCCACGTTTTATACAAAACCTACTGTATCTCGAGTGACGGGTGCCGTTTTATAATTCACCATAATACCCCCTCTCACCCCCAACCTGAAATATCACAAAGTTGCAAAAGTATGCGACAGAAAATTAAGTATCGTTAAAGACAGCACCTCTGGGTACTCCCGAGTGACCCTCATTATACCTTCACCTCACTAAACCTTCACCTCACTAAACCTTCACCTCACTAAATGGATTCTAACAAACTGGAATTTTACTTGGAAAAAAAAACTGAATCCAGACCCTTTAAGGGAGGTTCCTTGATCTAGGGAATTGGATCTGTGCTCCAGTTCCCTGAATTGAATCTGAATACCTTCCATCTTCCCCTCCCCCCACATGTGCGCATAATCCTACGGATTTAGCGCTCCCCCATGATTATAAGAATAATAATGAGAATCCAGACTCGATTTAGAGTGCAGAAATCTCCCACACTGGAAGCTCTTGTTCGATTTATACCGCGCTTATTGATTTACGTTTACAGTATTGTGAACATTTCAGTTTGTATTGAGAGGGAGTGTTATGGTACACCGTAGCATGTTACCAGACACAAGAGTAACAAGGACTGTTGAGCAAAACCTTGGTAAAGAATGTAATACTTAGGAAGTTTTAATTGTATATAAGACAGAATAATGGGCAAGGTGAGGTACGCCGAGGCGAGAGTTAACCAAGCAAAACAAAAATATATGTTATGTAAATTAAGATGTCAAACAAATCATGGTGGTTGAGCCTATGTTGCATCTTGATAATGTATAGATGCATTGTTTTTGAAATCCAGGATGGAGAAGACAAAGAATGAAGCCAGAGAGACTCACCAGAGGTAACGAGGAACATAGGAAATAGAGATTTTATAGGATTTTTTTTTCGTTATTAAACTTCTAAATAACTCATGTGATTTTGAAGAGAAAGACAAGTCTTAAGTGGGAGGGAGAATTGTGTGCTCACCTATTTGTGGTTGCAGGGGTCGAGTCATAGCTCCTGGCCCTGCCTCTCCACTTGTCGCTACTGGGTCCTCTCCCCCTGCTCCATGAGCTTCATCATACCTCGTCTTAAAACTATGTGTGGTTCCTGCCTCCACTACATCGCTTGCCAGACTATTCCAGTTCCTGACAACTGTGACTAAAGAAATACTTCCTAACATCCCTTTGACTCACCTGAGTCTTCAATTTCCAACTGGGACCCCTTGTTTCTGTGCCCCATCTCTTGAACATACTGTCCTCAGCCCATTTTGTCAATTCCTCGCGGTATTTTGTATGTTGTTATCATGTCTCTCCTGGCCCTCCTGTCCTCCAGTGTCGTCAGGCCGATTTCCCTTAACCTTTCTTCGTAGGACATTCCCCTTGTGTGTGTGTGTGTGTGTGTGTGTGTGTGTGTGTGTGTTGGGGGCGCGGTTGGTGTTGTGGGGGGAAGAAAGGTCAGTTGGGTTCAGAGAAATTGTGAGAAAAACCCAAGTGTTATAAAAAATTACTCAAAAATTTATTTCAGAAGTTATATATACGTAAAGTGTGTGTGTGTGTGTGTGTGTGTGTGTGTGTGTGTGTGTGTGTGTGTGTGTGTGTGTAGTGTGTGTAGTGTGTGTAGTGTGTGTAGTGTGTGTGTGTGTAGTGTGTGTGTGTGTAGTGTGTGTGTGTGTGTGTGTGTGTGTGTGTGTGTGTGTGTGTGTGTGTGTGTGTGTGTGTAGTGTGTGTAGTGTGTGTAGTGTGTGTAGTGTGTGTAGTGTGTGTGTGTGTGTAGTGTGTGTGTGTGTAGTGTGTGTAGTGTGTGTGTGTGTGTGTGTGTGTGTAGTGTGTGTGTGTGTGTGTGTGTGTGTGTGTGTGTGTGTGTGTGTAGTGTGTGTAGTGTGTGTGTGTGTGTGTGTGTGTGTGTGTGTGTAGTGTGTGTGGGTGTGTGTAGTGTGTGTGGGTGTGTGTGTGTGTGTGCGGGTGTGTGTGTGTGTGTGTGGATGTGTGGGTGTGTGTTTGTGTGTTTGTGTTTTTGTGTTTGTGTGTCGTGCCGAATAGGTAAAACTGGTTAATTAGCAAGAACTCGATTAAAATTAAGTCATTTCTAAAAATTTCTCTAACACATTTAAATACATTTTTTTTTCATTTATGTTAATGTAAAAATTAATAATTTTGTACCAAAACAACCTTAGAAAACTTACCTAACCTTATTATAACAAGTGCAACTTAATTTAGCCTAATCCAACTAAATACGTATATTTTATACAGTTTACAATAGTTTAATAATAAACAAACAAAATGAAATATATGTTTTTCATTAGGTTCAGAATGATTTTTGCGATTATTGCATTCATAAATTTTAGCTTGTCTTATTCGGTAAGAAGAGCGTTGCTGTTTAAGCCATAATCGTAAGTTTTACGTAATCGGCACCATTATATATATATATATATATATATATATATATATATATATATATATATATATATATATATATATATATATATATATATATATATAAACGTATAAAATCTTTAATATGCATGAACTCTTGAAATCTTTTTTGTGAAAGGTACGTAAATAACATGTTTTTCCACAACTTCTCTGAACCCAACAAAACTTTCTTCTCTCTCTCCTCTCCTCCCTCTCTACACACACACACACACACACACACACACACACACACACACACACACACACACACACACACACACACACACACACACACACACACATACATACATACACACACCGCTACGACTAAAAATATTTATTGTTGTGGCTAGCTGATAAATGATTAAAATTCACTTCAGAAAATAAAACTAGAAAAAAAAATTGACATGCCTATATTTTTAGGTCTCAGTTCTGGGACGTATCTTCTTCAAGCAGATTAAAATGTGTGAAAGCTGATTATATATCAAGTGACGTTAAATACTGGTGAACCGGGAGAAGGTGACGTTCACCTACTGACATTGAGCTGCCCCGGTCGGAACTTCCCTGTAGTTACGTCACATGGGGCATGATCTTCACATTCTCCCATCTGATGAAAGAGGACATCACGGAAAATTGAAAACTATGAGAACGAGAGGGATGTCTGAGGAATAAGATGAGTCAGAGAGTGGGCGGGATAAACAACGGTCATTGGTACAGAAGTAACTTATATCAATGATAAAATGTGAGGGCCTTGAAAATATGCATTTAAAATACACGGTACGGGTGTGGTTAGAACCCATGGCGAGTGATTAGTTAAAATATATATTAAGTTAACAAATAGTAACGGAATCAAAGAAAACCAAACCAACAGCAAAAAAATATGCAAGCAAAATTTAAAGTTCCTGTCGACGGTCCCAGATCAGCCAGGTTTTTAATTGTTACGGAGGCAGCAATAGCCTGACTGATCATGGAGGCATCATAGAAACCGGGCTGAGAGAAAAGAAAATTTCGAAACCTATGTGCAGGTTATTTGTGTCTTGTTCCAGTCACGGTCTTGTATTTTCTTTGTTCTTTAATCTCGTTTAGTAGTTTGTAAAAGCAACCATAATGCAACCTGTCACCACCTCGGGGAAAATAAAATATTTAAATTCATGAAAAGCTTTAAGGAACGGAAGTTGGAAACCAAGTAAGAAAACTTAGAATTAATATCAGTTGGATATAGACGACTTGTGACGAGTAAGACAAGTTGGCGCTCGGTCACACCTGAAGCAAAGACCCAGGTAAAAATGAGTCACTTTCACTGACGTTGTTGGAGGTTATTCTAGGTAATTTACACACGTTGTTAGATGATGATAATTGTACTTACGTGTACCTGTATTTAAATAACCTTACGTGTACCTGTACCTAAATAAACTTACTAAAGCGCTGTACGATGGCAACACCTTGGGCGGGTATCGAGCTCCCGGTCTTGAAATTCAGTTCGGTCGCGCATTCAGTAGTAAATGCTGGAATATATTAATTTTGCTAAAATATATGACACACTCTTTCTTCAAGTCAAAGAATATAGTCTAAATTTAATCACCTCTACTTTGAAGTACAGAGCTGCTATGGTATAATTTTTTCCTGGATGTAAAAGCAAGGTGTCTCCATGCAAATTTTCTCTAATGGTATATCAAATTGATGCGTCCGTTTTAGATACCGACAAGAACAATGAGAAGTTTCCTTCATTTAAACTTAGACAAACCATGCATAATCATCTTTATTGCAATTACCGAACATTTCCTCACACAGAAAGAAACCACATTTGCATACACAAGCAAGCGTGTCCATGACACAAAGCAAGGTTGTCCGTGAGGTATTGCGATAGTCGTTTCTCACACCATGAGAAAAGTCTTGCGTGCATAATCTTCTCCTTAATGCCACTGTTATCTCCAGTCTCCTCAGCATTAAATCAGGAAGAAACAACAGAAGATAATACGACGTGTAACAAAAGCTCTGGACCTTCTTTGGCTCAGATCCAATCAGCAAACGTAACACAATATCACCATGACCTTTGACCCGGATTCCTGACAACGATCACTCTGGGTCACACTGTTCACATGCTTCAACTTTTTACGAAGTGTTGTATATTACTGTTTGCTTTTGACGGAATTACCCTTTGTTCGGACCAACACACTCAAGTGTACACAAATTTCAGTACTTTAGCCGAATGAGGAAAAAACACGAGTGCAGAATAAGTTGTTATTGTGGTCACGTTTCGCTCTACGTAGAGCTAAACGTTTTCAAAATAAAAGCAAGCTTGGCTCATTTGTCTTTCCATTATAGTGACCACACTCATCGTTTACCTCTTTTAAGTAACGCTATATAAAGCTGTTGACAGAGCATGATATATTCGCAGCAAAACAACCAGCAGTTTAAGTTAAAACAATCTGTAGGAAATACTGAATTAGTTTACAAATTCCCAGCAATTGAAATCATCTAATTTACGCTGAAAAACCCCGTTGGTGCCGGCCAGTTCAGCTAAATCAAAAGTCAAATATGATATGAGGAACCAGTGGAAGAGATTAAACGTTTCATTTGAAACTTTTCATCTTTTCCATTAGGCCCTTTTCATAAATCGTTTATGAAAAGGGCCTAATGAGACCAAAACCAGACCACGATTAGCGGACGGAGGATAGAGCCTCCAGCACTCCTTGCGTTAAACACGCGCTACTTAATAAAACTACGAAACATAACGACGGGTTGCACAAAACTATTTTCATGGATCTTATAAAAACAAGAAAAGTTGCATGCCACTTGCTGAATGTGGGAACAAAATGAAAATAAAAGGCTACATTAAAAAAAATTCGGGTATAGGAAATTATTATACGTTCGGAAATTTTTAACGAGATGATAAGTAGCGAACCAAGAAAATCATGACATGCTTCCATTATCTGACTGAAAAAAAAATGACATGAGACACCCTCATATCAGAATAATGGGACGGACCCAAGCGTTGTCTAGTTATTTCTGTTTGTGGACTCGTGATTCCAACTATGATAATATGACTTTTATTCTTAAAAATTGAAAATAAAAATTATCAGAATTTGTTAGTACTTTGTAAAGTCTCAAGACAAAATTTCGGAAAGTATAAAAAGGGCTTTCAGTCTGCTAACTGCTGTTGCTACTACTACTGCTGCTGTTGCTGCTGTTGTTGCTGCTACTGCTGCTTCTGTTGTTGCTGCTACTGCTGTTGTTGCTACTGCTGCTACTGTTGTTGCTGCTGCTGCTGTTGTTGCTACTGCTGTTGTTGCTACTGCTGCTACTGTTGTTGCTGCTATTGCTGTTGCTGCTACTGCTGTTGTTGCTACTGCTGCTGTTGTTGCTACTGCTGCTGTTGTTGCTACTGCTGCTGCTGTTGCTGCTACTTCTGTTGTTGCTGCTACTGCTGTTGTTGCTACTGCTGCTGTTGTTGCTGCTACTGCTGTTGTTGCTACTACTGCTGTTGTTGCTGCTGCTACTGCTGCTATTGTTGTTCCTACTACTGTTGTTGTTGCTGCTACTGCTGTTGTTGCTGCTACTGCTGTTGTTGCTGCTACTGCTGTTGCTGCTACTGCTGCTGTTGCTACTGCTGCTACTGCTGTTGTTGCTGCTACTGCTGTTGTTGCTGCTACTGCTGTTGTTCCTACTGCTGTTGTTCCTACTACTGTTGTTGCTGCTACTGCTGTTGCTGCTCCTGCTGTTGTTGTTGCTGCTGCTGCTACTGCTATTGTTGTTGCTACTACTGTTGTTGTTGCTGCTACTGCTGCTGTTGCTGCTACTGCTGTTGTTGCTGCTACTGCTGTTGCTGCTGCTGTTGTTGCTCCTACTGTTGTTGCTGCTGCTGCTACTGCTATTGTTGTTGCTACTACTGTTGTTGCTGCTACTGCTGCTGTTGCTACTGCTGTTGCTGCTGCTGCTGTTGTTGCTGCTGCTACTGCTATTGTTGTTGCTGCTGCTACTGCTATTGTTGTTGCTACTAGTGTTGTTGCTACTGCTGTTGCTACCGTTGCTACTGTTGTTGCTGCTGCTACTGCTGTTGCTACTGCTGCTCTTGCTGTTGCTACTGATACTGCTGTTGTTGACGACGGTGATGGCAGTGATGATAATGATTACGAGGGACAGATTACCTCAAACTCCATCACATCACCACCATTTTTCTATCTGTATTGGACTGATGAAACCACTGGCTGGCGACATATTTCCACGATAAAGATACCCAAGATTGGCTCAATTTGCTTATCAACTTGTCGGTTTCCAAACCATTTACATATTAAATGTCATACTAACATATTTGTGGCTGTAGAGTCGATATGCAGTTCCTCGCTTGTCTCTGTGGCTTACGACAATGTGGTTTCACTCCTTTAGGACCCTGTCGTATCTAGCTTTTAAACTGTGTATGGAGTCTTTTTCGTCCACTTCCTTATTTAGATCTCATTTAAATCATGCACAATCATCGTGGTACTGAATAAGTGTTTCACGAGACACTTGAAGGTCATCTGTGTTTCACGAGACACTTGAAGGTCATCTGTGTTTCATGACACACTTGAAGGTCATCTGTGTTTCACGAGACACTTGAAGGTCATCTGTGTTTCATGACACACTTGAAGGTCATCTGTGTTTCATGACACACTTGAAGGTCATCTGTGTTTCATGACACACTTGAAGGTCATCTGTGTTTCATGACACACTTGAAGGTCATCTGTGTTTCATGGCACACTTGAAGGTCATCTGTGTTTCATGACACACTTGAAGGTCATCTGTGTTTCATGACACACTTGAAGGTCATCTTGAAGGTCTTCTGTGTTTCATGACACACTTGAAGGTTATCTGTGTTTCATGACACACTTGAAGGTCATCTGTGTTTCATGACACACTTGAAGGTCATCTGTGTTTCATGACACACTTGAAGGTCTTCTGTGTTTAATGACACACTTGAAGGTCTTCTGTGTTTCATGACACACTTGAAGGTCTTCTGTGTTTCATGACACACTTGAAGGTCATCTGTGTTTCATGACACACTTGAAGGTCATCTGTGTTTCATGACACACTTGAAGGTCATCTGTGTTTCATGACACACTTGAAGGTCATCTGTGTTTCATGACACACTTGAAGGTCATCTGTGTTTCATGACACACTTGAAGGTCATCTGTGTTTCATGACACACTTGAAGGTCTTCTGTGTTTCATGACACACTTGAAGGTCATCTGTGTTTCATGACACACTTGAAGGTCTTCTGTGTTTCATGACACACTTGAAGGTCTTCTGTGTTTCATGACACACTTGAAGGTCATCTGTGTTTCATGACACACTTGAAGGTCATCTGTGTTTCATGACACACTTGAAGGTCATCTGTGTTTCATGACACACTTGAAGGTCATCTGTGTTTTTAGGCTCCATCCGTGATCCCTCATCCTCATTCCCCTTCTTCATACAATCTGACCATATCCACCCTAAGTCCTCCGAGTACTTGGTACCTGGTACCTTGTACCTGGCATCTTATACCTGGTACCTTGTTCCTGAGCACCTGGTACCTTGTACCTGAGTACCTGGTACCTTGTACCTGAGTACCTGGTACCTTGTACCTGAGTACCTGGTACCTTGTACCTGAGTACCTGGTACCTTGTACCTGAGTGCCTGTTACCTTGTATCTGAGCACCTGGTACCTTGTACCTGAGTACCTGGTACCTAGAATATTTGTCCTCTAAAGACATGCAAACCAGTGTTTTTTTTTTTTCATCGACCTGAGGTATATTGTTTAGACTCGCACATGAAACTTATCTTGAGATTTTTGAAAGTATGCAACGAACGTTATTTGATTGATGTGTCTTCCAGTGAAATTTTTATTACGCTCACTCCTAGGTCCTCCTTGCATAATTTTTCCAACTTTTATCTTCCAGGCTGTACTCCGTTTTAGGTCTTCTCTCTATTTCGAATTTCTTGACCATGCACATGAGGGGGATGAATACCAACAGCCGCTTGTGTGATCATTCTTGAAGTCTAGGCCTTCTTGCTCTATGCTTTTATTCTCTTTTTGTTTATTCTTTTGTTTTTCCGTCATCCACAAACAGTGATACACAGTATCTGTGGTCTGGTGTATTCACGTATTTCGGGAATGGTACTGATGTCAGTAATGATCCTTGTGGGACCCCATTCATGGTAGTGTGTTGTCTGTACTCACCTAGTTGTACTGGCCTAGTTGTGGTTGCAAGGGTCGAGTCACAGCTCCTGGCCCTGTCTCTTCACTGGTCGCTACTAGGTCACTCTTCCTGCTCCATGAGCTTTATCATACCTCTTCTTAAAGCTATGTATGGATCCTGCCTCCACTACATCACTTCCTAGACTATTCCACTTCCTGACAACTCTGTGACTGAAGAGATACTTCCTAACATCCTTGTGATTCATCTGAGTCTTCAACTTCCAATTGTGACCCCTTATTGCAGTGTCCCATCTCTGGAAGATCCTGTCTTTGTCCACCTTGTCGATTCCTCTCAGTATTTTATATGTCGTTATAACGCTACTAGGTCCTCTCGCTGCTCCATGAGCTTAAAGCTATGTATGGTTCCTGCCTCCACTACATCACTTGTGTGTGTGTTTGTGTGTACTGACCAAGTTGTGTATGCGGAGGTCGAACCTCGGACCCTCAGCCCCGCCTCTTCAACTAAATTAATCATTATTACTGATTTTGTTTATTCTTTGAACTTATCCAACCTTCTCTTGGAACCGAGTATTAAATTCGGCTCCACGATTTGCTCCTCCAACTAATTCCACTTGTCAGTCACCCTGAGATGATATACGTACTTCTGAGCATTCCAGTCGCTCATTGGTCTCTCCAACTTACACCTTCGTGCGCTTGTCGCTGCTCCTCTCGGTTCACACCATCTTTCCCTGTCTGTCAGTGATACTTAAAAAATGATATCGTAATTATATTTCCCTCACAATTCATTTAGATCATTTACTTAGTCATCTCATATTGCATTTCTCTCAGCTCTGGGACTAGTTCCGTTGCAAACGTTTGAACTTTTTTAATTTATGTATATGACATACCATGTTGGGGGAAGGGAAGGTTTCCTCGCTAGACTCACGCACGTTATTATGAACCTAATATATGTCGAGTATAAAATTCTTGAAGGATTTTCTGTTCAAGTTCCTGAAAGCTGTTTTTTTTATAAGCCGATGAAGTTATGCTATTAGTGTATACCTCCAGTGATATGTTTGGTGTAACATTAACCCAAAGATATTTTACATTCACTGATAAGTGTAGCTTCTCACCACATTCACTGTACTCTCCTTACGATCTTCTTTCTCTATCTCCAAACTGCATAACCTTACATTTGGACTGAACTCCATCATCCACATACTTGTTAGATCACGTATGGAGCTTGCTAAG
Organism: Cherax quadricarinatus; assembly: GCF_038502225.1. Taxonomy (NCBI): domain Eukaryota; kingdom Metazoa; phylum Arthropoda; class Malacostraca; order Decapoda; family Parastacidae; genus Cherax; species Cherax quadricarinatus. Next base: position 57,196,136 of record NC_091292.1, read on the forward strand.
TATCCCTGGGGCTTATATCTGTCTTTATCTTCTTTTATCAACAAGCGCCCGCGCACACGTAAAACTCAATCCCTTCTGTATATCACTGACACACAGTAGCAGCAGTCTTAGTGTCGACCCTTGTGGGACACCACTTGTTAATCATACTGTTGTATCTCTGTTACTCTTTCTCCTATCCCTCAGATACTCCCTGATCCAATGTATCAATTTACATAGTATTCTTGCTCGTTCATCTAATTTCTGGATTAGTCACAGTAATGGCATCATGTTATGCGCTGTCTTGTTGCCCAGGAAGATAGAGTACACACGTCTTCCCATTCTTGCTTTAACCCTTGAATACGGTCTAATTGGGTCTTACACTGTTTAACAAAATCGTGTACAGTGCTCTCACTACCATCTCATCAAAGTCATTCCACTTCCTAACCACAGAGGCTAAACAAATACTTCCTGATATCCCTGTGCCCCAACTTTATCTCTTGCTCACACCTGTGTACCCATGTCACCAGTCCTCGCCTTTCGATCCATCTATCCGTATCTGCTCTGTCATGCCCCTGAATATCTTGTATGTGATGTGAATAAACGGAAGGATGGACGAGAGGCTCGAACCGTGGTCCCAAAATCTTGTACGTTGTTAGCATGTATTCGCATGGGTCATCAGACACTCATCTTTTAGTCTCGGTAAATGAGCTCTCTCAGCTGCAGGACCAGTTTCATGGCGAATCTCTGGATTTTCTATAATTTATAAGCTTCATCAGGTGCGCGCTGCAGGCAGGTAAATACAGTGTGTGTGTGTGTGTGTGTGTGTGTGTGTGTGTGTGTGTGTGTGTGTGTGTGTGTGTGTGTGTGTGTGTGTGTGTGTTTTCTCTTAGGAAACATTTCAAGATGAAATTACTGGAAAATTAAAATCTCTTGGTTTAGGAGTACGATCAGTAATCACTCTCTCTCTCTCTCTCTCTCTCTCTCTCTCTCTCTCTCTCTCTCTCTCTCTCTCTCTCTCTCTCTCTCTCTCTCTCTCTCTCTCTCTCACCCCCCATTTGTTTTCCTCTGGCTCCCACCAGCCAGACTAGATGTGAGAACTTGATACAGGTGAGGCAGTCACCTCTCCCTGCCCACTTTATTCCTCATAATTGGTAGTTTCAGCTTTATAATTCGCACCATCTCGCGCGGTGGCGCACGACCTGGCTACAGGCTTATGCAGCGGCTGATAGCGCGACTCTCTCTACACATACACACAGATGCGCTTCTCTCCTGGTATGTGGCTGCTGCACACACAAATTCACATGACGCCCAGGTCTCCGTCTCCCTGTTTTTTAGTTTTCTTTTTCCAGCTTAATAAAGAAGTCAAAAATGTAGGGTGTATGTTTTTCTCCACTTCGTAAGAAAGAGACAAGCGTTAGCTAGGACTGTTTTTTTTTTTTAATCTAGGAAACGTTACGCTACCCAGTGGCCTTAAGCCACTGAAGGGCGAAACATCTTGGTAAAAACGTTCTAGTTGCCGTGTGTGTGTGTGTGTGTGTGTGTGTGTGTGTGTGTGTGTGTGTGTGTGTGTGTGTGTGTGTGTGTGTGTGTGTGTTATTACATACTGACCAATGTTAATCACCATTTATATCCTCAACGAGTTTGTGAGGGTCGAGTGTGTGTGTCTGTGTCCCGATTCTCTACTTCAAACCTAGCCGCCATTTACTGGTTCCCGTCCCCCCCCCCCCTCTCCTTTGGGAGCTGTCATACCTGCTATTGAAACTGTGCCCCTCAGGGGAGGTTCCTTGACACTGGTGAAGGACTCTTGATCTAGGGAATTGGACCTGTGCTCCAGTTCCCTGAATTAAACCTGAATTCCTTTCACCCTCCCCCCTACGTGCGCTGTATAATCCTACGGGTATAGCGCTCACCTATAATTATAATATTGAAACTGTGTATGGGGCTTTGCGGCGTGTGCGCGAGCGCATTTTCGTGTCTCTCTTTATTGTCAAAGGCACTTGTCGATCAACGTACATTAATGGACAAGCTTTTATTGGGGAAATGTGTCGCTGCGCAGAGCTCTATCTAGCAATGAACTCTTCCCATTACCCTCCAATATTGGAGGGAAAGGGTTGAGTTCCAGTTCATGTCCCCACCTTTTAACTTCAGAATGACTTGAATTTGCCTTGTCTATTTGCTTTTGATTCTGTTTGGAATCTGCTTACACTGGGTGTTTGATCTAATGTTTTTCGGATGTCGCTGAGTCTCTGCTGTTTTGTTGCTTCATACATAATCTCTTGTTTGAGTTTCTCGTCTGGTACGGAACCTTTCTTTGTTTACCTTATCCATGACCCGGAATATTTTGATTGTCTAGTTGCTTTGGTCTTCAAAAGACAGGAGACCAAGTTCTTGGATTGCAGCATTTCCTCTTGATGCTCTATTGTGGAATTCTTCTAGATTCATGTCGTGTTTGGATTAAATAAATAACAAAAAGGCACAATACCGTGACTGGAACGATACACAAATAACCCGCACATAAAAGAGAGAAGCTTACGACGACGTTTCGGTCCGACTTGGACCATTGACAAAGTCACAGTGTGACCGAAACGTCGTCGTAAGCTTCTCTCTTTTATGTGCGGGTTATTTGTGTGTGTTTGGATTAGTTTGAACTCCCTGCTGGTACTACTGAGTCGGGAATAGTTACTGAAATGCCAGTGTTATATTTGTCAGTTTAGTCAGTGTTATTCTATTTACGTGCGCTACAGGGGACAGGCTTGAGGTAATGATTTTTCTTATGTCGTCATTTTCTTGCCTAATTCCGCAGATCATTTTTGCCGCAAGAGTTAATCTGTCTCGGATTTTCTTTCACTATCTTCCATTTACATTGCTTTAATGAAATTGGTGATAATTTTGTGCGTATATTTGTTCGACCGTTATTGAACTCTTTCCACATTCTCCTGCCGTTTTCTACCGTACACGTCAGTTTGTATTCTCATTGTTTTCACTTCACTCAAAAGGTGCTGAATACCGATCCTTGGGTTACATCTCTAATTATGTTTGATCAATCTGATATATCATCTATTAATTTAACGTTTTGTTTTCTATCTTTCATTTATTCCTTAAGCTACACCTCTACCTTCTTGTTAGATCAGCTTGTATACTCCCCAATTTTGCAAATAATTTTTATGAATGTTTGAGATTTTCTTGTATTTTAGCAGTATGTAATGCAGTTAACCTCTTTTCTGACCTTCATTAGTCTACATTGTGTCCGTCTCTTTAAAGTAGGTAAGACCGAAACAGTGTTGAGTTTGTCAGGAATTTCGTGCTTTTGTTCAGCATTTTTTTATTATATTGATCAATACTTCGTTCTGTGCGCTGTTTAGAGACGCTGTTCTGTAGTTTAGGGAAAACGTACATTTAGAATAACGTTACCCACTCGACTTCCTCTTGCTTTTTCTCAATTAATCGATAGTTTGACTGTTACAAGACACATCATTAGAATCAGAGTCAACCACAAAATTCTCAGAGACAGATAAAGTAGACACGGGCTGAATTTTTGACATTGGTACAGCACGGTATGCTGGAACACACGGGAAAAATTAGCTGCATTATCTTGAGCGAAGTAGAAATATTCTGTTGATGATGAACACGTTTACTGGAGGTATATATGGTTTGGTTGTACCGACAGTTCAGGACATTTTATAAACGAGACACGAGTGGCTTTTTCAGTCGTAATGCAGGTACACCGCCGAGCACATTCCCAGCAAAGTTACCACATGATGTTGCTGCTTCTGACAACCAGATACGTGCAGTAGAAGCTGTGACTTTCCAGAAAACTTTCTACTCTCCTAACACAGGAAATGGGAGACATGGGCAGAGTCGATATTGTTAATAATCTTTGTTCTCAGTGACTCGGAAATCGAAGTTCTCAGACTAGATCTCAGTGACTCTTAGCAGAATATACACGGAGAAGAAATACGATCTGTGTAGATTAGTAGTAAATACAAGAACATCTGCAACCATAACGATCGTTAAAACGCCCGTGTTTAACACAAACGTTGTTAGATACATTATGAAGCTCAGTGAGGCTCAGTCGCTCGGGAAGATGATGCAGTCGAAAGCGTATAGAAGCCGCCCCTAATTGCTATAGATTACATAATTTCTCAGAAGTCCGGCCATCATAGTCTATACAAACTCTTGACCAATAGGATCTTGCCCATTTTGGAGACGGCTGTCACGCGATTTCTACTTAATACATAAAGGAGCACTGCAACAGATCTACTGGCCCATGCAAGTAGATCTTCCTTTAACCCTACCAATCTCACTACAGCTGTATTACTATTGTTTCTTCCGCCGCAGCCGTCACCGCCTCCTCCTCGCTGCATACCTTATTCCCACCACTATACATAATCCTTTCTTATCTGTGTCTTAGGACTCAAGAAGACACTCGTGGCGAACGTACCCTTATGTACACGGTACACAAGTTTCATTTTTCTACAATTGGAAGGTAATATGGAGAGAGGTGAAGTAAACTAACTCACATGAGTTCGGAAGATGATTAGACTAAGGTCAACGGTCCGTAGTGGCCACAAGAGACTGGCGGGGAGCGAGAGATACATCTCAACTCTTGCAGAGAAGAGTCCTTGAGAACTGTCTGAAGGGTGGTGTTCCGGGGGTCAACCCCCCCCCCCCAGTCGGTCCGGTCCATGACCAGGCTTGGAGTGAGCGTGCACACACAGTAATTATCACATACGCTAACACACTTCTGCCACTGCTTGTTATCACAGTGAACACACTAAAGCACTTCATTACACACTGCATTATCCCAATACTAGAAATTGCCCATTAAAGTTAAATGTCTGTACATGTAGACTTAACAGCCAAAATTGCCGATTACCGCCAACATTCTCTCTACTTTCCCTAACGTCGGCTCATCACCAAAGGTTTGCTTCGCGTTTCACCAATTTATTTTATATAAGTGAGGAACTTTCTTCCCGGCTTATATTTACACAAGTAACGAAACCTCATGACGGCAACACCTCTGGCACCGAGTTTGTGACACAATAAGCACAGCTAGAATAAAATTCACGACATATGGAGTGTAGTTGGGTCCTAGTCTGTGATCACTCCGCCTGTTGGTGACGACTTGTATTTTTAAACATTAACGTTCTGTGTATTCTTTACGTTGTTACATCACCCCGAGCAAGCTTTTGAAAAATATATACCAATTATGTAGCAGTGATAAATAATTATTCGTAAGCATTAAACCTTTAAGGTGCCATTCAGAGCATGGAAAATGGGAGGTGATTAGGTTTTAAGGTTAGCTCTTAATTTCGTGGATCATTTGCCCTTTACGAGCACTGAGGCACCACTCTATGAAGGGGAGAGGTTCATGATCCCATAGAAACATACATTTAACCACGAGTAAGCAAATAAAAAGGGCCGCGGGGGGAGCGGTGACCCCCACCCGAGCAGTTTTAAGGTAACCTTCAAGCAAAACATCTGTCTTCGTGGCGTCTGGGCAACGTTAACATTAGGTGTATCATGACAAAGTTAAAATTTAGCAAGTGTATGAAAACAGAGTTAAAAAATAGCAGTTGTACGAGGCCAGGTATGAGGATGAGTTACTTGCATACTGCTTCTCAGTGCCAAGTTAATACCGAGATTTACACACTAAAGAGCTACTGCGTCTTGCACTCTCTTGATTACAGTCTATATATTTGTTAGTAATCGTCGGCTCAAGTACATATTGATAATTATACGTGGCAAGCGCCATTACAGAAGTAATTACCCAACAGATAATGTCGTTAAATAGTAATTAACAGCAGAAGCAGAACACTTTTGGCTATATAACTGGTTGAAAGTTCACATTCCGCAGAGCGCCAACAAATGGCTCTATTTATCGCTCCTGATTACGGTATCTCTATTTTTCTTTTGTAGCTGTTGTGTTAACGACCAGCTGACGCTCTGGTCATTATATATTACCTGCGTTTATTTGATTGTGTGTGCGTGTATATATATATATATATATATATATATATATATATATATATATATATATATATATATTATATATATATATATTATATATATATATATAACCTGGAGTTTACCTGGAGAGAGTTTTCAACGCCCCCGCGGGGTCCGTGACCAGGCCTCCTGGTGGATCAGAGCCTGATCAACCAGGCTGTTGCTGCTGGCTGCACGCAAACCAACGTACGAGCCACAGCCCGGCTGGTCAGGAACCGACTTTAGGTGCTTGTCCAGTGCCAGCTTGAAGACTGCCAGGGGTCTGTTGGTAATCCCCCTTATGTATGCTGGGAGGCATAATGTCGTGCCGAATAGGTAAAACTTGCGATTTTGGTTTAAATAGCAACGCTCTTCTTGCCAAATAAGGCAACCGAAAATTTGTTTATGCAGTAATTTCGCAAAAGTAAGTCTGAACCTAACGAAAAAAAAATATTTCATTATGTTTGTTTGTTATTAAATTATTGTAAACTTACCTAAAATATATTTATTTGGATTAGGCTAAATTAAACTGCGCTTGTTAAAATAAGGTTAGGCAAGTTTTCTAAGGTGCTTTTGGTACAAAATTATTAATTTTTACAGTAACGTAAATTAAAAAAATATATATTTAAATGTAAAAGAAAATTTTAGAAAGGACTTAATTTTAAATGAGTTCTTGCTAACTGACCAGTTTTACGTAATCGGCACGACATTTATATATATAATAAAATAATATCGTGTGTGTGTATATGTTTAATCCGCAACGAGCGATATTATTTACAAACATTATATCTTAACCCAAGGGAAGCCTCGAACCTCTGCACCTTGACTGCCCCCGTGAGCAACAAACTAGATCACCCAGTAAATATGGGCTGCGAGTACAGATTAATTAATTGTTGTATACCGTGGCCGGCGTCACCGGGCTGGTACCAAGTTACTTCATTTCATCCTCCCTCATGCACTGGCCCACGAGAGAGATTTTTGGAATGCTTGACATTCCACAATAAACGAAATTATTTACAAAAGTTTTGTCGCATGTGTAGAGGGATGAATGACGGTAACCTGGTTTCAAGAATTGAAATCTGAGAATGTGTTTTACCTGGTCTAATTTCGACAGCCTGCATATTATACAGGCAAGTGTTTACAGAAGAGGCTGGGGACGGTGCTCATTTTAATTTGAGCTGAAGAGTGACTACAGAAATGGACTTAGCAGTGAGTAGCTTTTCTATAAATCGTGAAATCGACTTGATAGCTATTTTGTGACGAACACATCTACGAATGGGTTCTCGAGTGGTACTGGTGTCTTTATTTCCCCAGCAGGGCTGTTAAAGAGATTACCAAGATTGTGGAATACTAAAAAAAAAAAAATCGGGGTTCTTTCTCTCAGCTACGCACTCAGTTGTTGCAAGACTCCTCTTGACGTTTACTTTGTTGCCTCTTGCATAGCAATCCTTGACACATGAACAGTTTAAACAACGTAGACAATGTTCACCAGAACCTTGCTGCGGAAGACGAACTCAGAGATCGAAATATGTAATCGTCATCACGTTGTTCCCAAGATGCAAAAGGACACGGGGCTGACTAGGTCTAGAAGTCTTAATCAGCTGATAATCCTTAGATATGCGGCGGATCTTAGGCCGTAAGATATGTCAACATTGTGCCTCTAACTGCCACTGCACAGTTGTAAACTTGTAACCCAGCTCCGGTTTGGTTATAAGTTAGAATGCTGACCACCTTGAGGTCACTCTCATTGGCCTGTGAGGTGTAGGTAGAAGTGTCCTCAAATCACCCAAGTAAACTCGCCTGTCACTTACCACCGAGCCAGCGAATAAATTAACTCACGTCAGTAATCGCTTTGTCCTCAAAGGTAATAAAACTATAACCAAATTACTTGTCAGGGCGAGAGAAAACAACTACCCATTTCAAATTAGGACACAAATAGAATAGACATTCTTAATACTGTTACAGAGAAAGGCATAGTCGAGCACTGGAATGTCTACAAAGTCGCCTTCCAGCAGCAGCAACCGGGTGCCTGGCTGAGTTTGGCTCTGCATCGCTGCTATGTCTGTCCAGGGGTTAGTATAAGTAGCATTTGTACAGGAACCAGAAATACATGTTAAGTGATATATAAGCGACTTATCTTCGTCTGGAACCGGCCTGGATGCAGCTATCATTTCGGTGGAGCCTTCAACATCGGCAAGATTTGGGTGGCCCTACTGTTATGTACAAGGCCAATGCTGTCAGGGCCTCCCACTTGAATTAAAAAGAAAAATAGAACACAGCTGAACTGCAGAGAGAGATGAGAGAATACCGGTAGATTAATAAAAAGAAATCCACGACAAGCATTACCAACTTTGTCAAGTGCCACCTCTTAACCTACCCAGAACAGTCACAGGGCGGCTCGCCTATTTAGAATGGGTATGCTAGTGACATTCAGATAGTAATGGATAGGGGCGAAGTGGTAAGAATGGCTAGAGTTTGCATTTCCAGTCACCATTCTTGGATCCGCGGATGACCTTCGGTATACTTCGTCGCCAGACAACCACCGGATGTACCACCCGGTGTGCTGGCCCAACAGAGGGTCCACTTGTTGGTCCAATCCTTTAAGCGGCGTGAATCACCTCGGTACTGCAAATGGTGGGAGAACGAGAAGAGTAACGGACAGGAGCAAGATTTAACGAATAGGGAAAAATCAAGGCTTTAAAAGCCAAATAAAGGAGGGATGGGGGTTGGGTTTTCTGGGTTCTTATTCAGGCTAACCCCCACAAACCTTGCCAGCACATTAACGTGACCCATCATCGGGAGGATTTCGTAATTGAAGACCAAGATACATAAACGCAAATTTAGGCCACTCGAACCCTGGTCACAGACCGGGCCGCCGGGACGTTGACCCCTGAAACCATCTCCAGGTATACATCAACCCCCTTCCGACAAGTGTTCAATGGGCGAAGGCTGCGTAACGCACGCCTGCCTTCCTGCTTCAACAATTGAAACCCGTTTCGTTAATTTACTGGATTCAGCTCCTGCGTAAATATAACAAGAATTGTGCAATTTATGTTCTAATGATAGTTAATACAAAAACAGAGACTTGTTTCTTAAAAATAGACCGAGATTTTTGAGAAGATTGAGGCGTATATTTTTCCTTGGTACGTATGAATATATATATATATATATATATATATATATATATATATATATATATATATATATATATATATATATATATATATATATATGTTGTGCCGAATAGGTAAAATTGGCCAAATAGCAAGAGCTTATTTAAAATTAAGTACGTTTTAAAATTTTCTCTTGTACGTTTAAAGATATATTTTTTTCTTTTATGTTAATGTAAAAATCATTAATTTTGTACGAAAACAATTTTAGAAAACTTAACTAACTTTATTATAACAAGCGCAGTTTAATTTAGCCTAATCCAACTAAATATATTTTAGATAAGTTTAAAATAATTGAAAAATAAGCACAACGAAATATGTATTTTCGTTAGGTTCAGAACGATTTTTTGCGAAATTACTGCATACACAAATTTTCGCTTGCCTGAAGTAATTCCGTTGTCTCCTCTGGATAATGTGGTGTGCTATTGTGTGCGAGGTAATGGAGTAGTATAGTTGGTGGTGATGGTACTGCAGTTGTAGTGATGGTACTGCAGTTGTAGTGATGGTACTGCAGTTGTAGTGATGGTACTGCAGTTGTAGTGATGGTACTGCAGTTGTAGTGATGGTACTGCAGTTGTAGTGATGGTACTGCAGTTGTAGTGATGGTACTGCAGTTGTAGTGATGGTACTGCAGTTGTAGTGATGGGACTGCAGTTGTAGTGATGGGACTGCAGTTGTAGTGATGGGACTGCAGTTGTAGTGATGGTACTGCAGTTGTAGTGATGGTACTGCAGTTGTAGTGATGGTACTGCAGTTGTAGTGATGGTACTGCAGTGGTAGTGATGGTACTGCAGTTGTAGTGATGGGACTGCAGTTGTAGTGATTGGACTGCAGTTGCAGTGATGGTACTGCAGTTGTAGTGATGGGACTGCAGTTGTAGTGATGGGACTGCAGTTGTAGTGATGGGACTGCAGTTGTAGTGATGGGACTGCAGTTATAGTGATGGGACTGCAGTTGTAGTGATGGGACTGCAGTTGTAGTGATGGGACTGCAGTTGTAGTGATGGTACTGCAGTTGTAGTGATGGGACTGCAGTTGTAGTGATGGGACTGCAGTTGATGGTACTGCAGTTGTAGTGATGGTACTGCAGTTGTAGTGCAGTTGTGATGGGACTGCAGTTGTAGTTGTAGTGATGGTACTGCAGTTGTAGTGTGGGACTGCAGTTGTAGTGATGGTACTGCAGTTGTAGTGATGGGACTGCAGTTGTAGTGATGGGACTGCAGTGATGGGACTGCAGTTGTAGTGAGTGCAGTTGTAGTGATGCAGTTGTAGGATGGGACTGCAGTTGTAGTGATGGGACTGCAGTTGTAGTGATGGGACTGCAGTTGATGGTACTAGTGATGACTGCAGTTGTTGTGATGGGACTGCAGTTGTAGTGATGGGACTGCAGTTGTAGTGATGGGACTGCAGTTGTAGTGATGGTACTGCAGTTATAGTGATGGGACTGCAGTTGTAGTGATGGTACCGCAGTTGTAGTGATGGTAATGCAGTTGTAGTGATGGGACTGCAGTTGTAGTGATGGTACTGCAGTTGTAGTGATGGGACTGCAGTTGTAGTGATGGTACTGCAGTTGTAGTGGTGGGACTGCAGTTGTAGTGATGCTTATGTAGTGATGGAGCAGCGAAGCTAGTGGTGACGTACAGAGGAGGATGACAAAGATGATCCCATGTATCAGAAATCTTCCCTATGAGGATAGACTGAGGGCCCTGAATCTGCACTCTCTCGAAAGGCGTAGAATTAGGGAGGATATGATCGAGGTGTATAAATGGAAAACAGGAATAAATAAAGGGGATGTAAATAACGTGCTGAAAATTTCCAGCCAAGACAGGACTCGCAGCAGTGGTTTCAAGTTGGAAAAATTCAGATTCAGGAAGGATATAAGAAAGCACTGGTTTGGTAATAGAGTTGTGGATGAATGGAACAAACTCCCGAGTACAGTTATTCAGGCTAAAACGTTGTGTAGTTTTAAAAATAGGTTAGATAAATACATGAGTGGGTGTGGGTGAGTGTGAGTTGGACCTGACTAGCTTGTGCTGCTGGGTCTGGTGCAGTGCTCCTTCCTTGAATGGAGGTGACCAGACTGGATGGGTCATTGGGCTAATCCGGGGGGTGGGTCATTGGGCTAATCCGGGGGGAGGGACATGGACCTGCTCTGCATGGGTCAGTAGGCCTGTTACAGTGTTCCTTCTTTCTTATGACGGTGCTCTATATGTGGTGACGGTACTGCGTGTATGGTGATGGTAATTCACGTGTAGTGATGGATCATCGAAGGAGCTGGTGGTGATGGGTGCGTCTGGTGCGTGATGGTAAACAATAACGGGAAGATAATTACAATAATGATCTAGTGGGATGATCTAATGAGGTAGTTCAGACAGAGTTGGCTAATAAAATCCTTTGGTGGTTCATGATCTTCTTGACGATGACGCTCACGATGATGATAATGATGACAACGATGATTATGATGATGAGTAACATAATGCCATCACTTCCACTACCAAAATAATAATAGAAATGCGTCTCTTATAATGCAGGTGATGAAATGGGTAGATGGGTAATTGGGTAAACAATTAAGCAATTAAGTTATCGTGTGAGAGAGAATTTAATTACATAGGTAAGTAATTAGACAGGTAGAGAAGCAAGAATATAGATAGGTAAATATGTTCCTAGATATGTAGCCGGACAGAAAATAGATTTAACATTTAGGGAGGAAAGTCTGCCTCAAAAATTTCTATAACTTTTGAAAAAAAAAATCCCTCCTGTTCTTCTGTTTAATTTTCTTTTTTTTTTTTGGGGTTCATTTGCCTGAAGAAAAAATTTCATAAATTTATAATGGCAAGTAAAAAAAATGAAGATAAAACACACACACACACACCCGAAGCTGTTGTACAGCCTCATCAGGAGAAAAACAGTCAAGGACCAGGTAATGAGGCTGAGGAAGGAAGGAGGAGAGATCATAAGAAAGATGCGAGAAATATATTAAGACTTCAGCACGAAATTTAAGGAAGTATTTTCAGGGAAAACAGAAAGGACTCCAGGAAGCCGGAATGGTGGGTACACCAACAAGAGCTGGAGACAATTCACACAATAAAAGGAGGCGAATCGTTGAAGACTCTGTACCAGTATGGAACCCACACCTGGTTAAGGACGTTAGGAAATTAGGGAAAGTGTAAAAGTTTGCAACAAGACTAGTCCCGGAGCTAAGTGGTATGTCCTACCAGGAGAAGTTAAGGGAAATCGACCTGACGACACAGGACAGGAGAGATAGATAAGACATGATAACGATATTTAAAATACTCAGAGAAATTGACAAGGTGGACAGAGACAGGATGTTTCAGAGATGGGACACAGCAACAACGGGTCACAGCTGGACGTTAAAGACTCGGATGAGTCACAGGGGATGTTGGAAAGTATTTCTTCAATCTTAGAGTTGTCAAGAAGTGGAAGAATCTGAAGAGTGATGTAGTGGAGGCAGGATCCATACATAGTTTTAAGAAGAGGTATGAAAAAGCTTAAGGAGCAGGGAAGGAGTGACCTAGTAGCGACCAGCGAAGACACGGGGCCACGAGCTGTGAATCGACCCCTGCAGCCATAAACAGGTGAGTACACACACACATACACACGCACACACACACACGCACTCTCTCTCCCTCCCTCTCTCCCTCTCTCCCTCCCTCTCTCCCTCCCTCTCTCCCTCTCTCCCTCTCTCTCCCTCTCTCTCCCTCTCTCTCTCTCTCTCTCTTTTTCCTTCTCTCTCTCTCCCTCTCCCTCTCTCTCCCTCTCCCTTTTTTTTCTCTCTCCCCCATTTTCCCTTCTCACTCTCCCCCTCTCCTACCCTTCCCTTCACTCTCTCTCTCCCCCTCTCTCACTCTCACTCTCTCTTCCCCTTTTTCCTTCTCACTATCCCCCTCTCTTTCTACCTTCCCTTCTCTCTCTCTCTCTCTCCCCATCTCTTCCCCATTTTTCCCTTCTCACTCTCCCCCTCTCCTTCCCTTCCCTTCTCTCTCTTTCCCCCTCTCACACTCTCCCCCTTTCCCTTCTCACTCTTCCCCTCTCTCTTTCCTTCTACCTTTCCCTTCTCTCTTCTCTCACAAAAAAAAAAATGGTGGGGACTCGCAGGAACCAAGGATCAGATGAGAATGGTTCTGGTAGGGAGGAGTGGATGGAGGAGCAGTGGAAAAGAATGGAACAAGAGTGGGAGAGAAAATTAGGAGAGCTTTCTGAAAAAATGGAGAAAGCTCTCTGTGAAATTGGAAAAGAGGTTGGAGAAGGAGACAAAGAATTTGGAGGCACAAGACGAAACTGCAGTAGCCAAGATTAGGGTCCTAGAAGTTGAGATAAATAGGCTGAAGCGAGTTACAGGGGCAGTGACCAGAGAAGACACAGCATATGAAGCTGCGAGGCCGAACAGGAAGGAAGGAATTATGAATTATGCTAAGGTCATATCAGCCTGCCAAGGAGTGAAAGGGAAGAACAGCTGGGTGCAGATGGAGAGGGTGATAGGTTGAATGCTGAGGCACAACCATGCTATCAAGAGCCACTGGAAAAATCAAGGGAGAAACTGACCACATACAGGCAGGATCCAAAGTCACAGAGGGTGAGGCAATGGGAGGAGGAAAGGGCAAAATAAGTGTTTATCCATGGGCTTCAGGAGAGAGAGGAAAGGACACACACTGAAAGGCAGCAGGAAGAAAGAAAGGAGATTGAGAAAATCATCACGGAAATAGGTGAAGAGATGGACGAGATTGTAAATTTTCAGAGAATAGGGGGGTACTCGAAGGGGAGAAACCGACCAATCAAGCTGATTCTCAGGACGGAAACAGTGCGGAACAGGATCCTCCAAGAGAAACCACGATTGAAATACTCAGAAGAGTACAAGAGGGTGTTCCTAGACAGAGACAGAACACAGAGAGACAGCAGCTGAGGGAGAGGACAAAAAAGCGAAAGGAGCTAGGAAAAGAGATAAGGATGGAACCAGCAGAGGTCAGTCAGAGCAGAACAGAACAGCAAGGGCAAGCGCGCACACAACTATTCTTAGAACCATACAACCTATCACACCATCACAACACACACTACAATCCATACCCACAGCCTCCACCCAACACCGAGCTATAGAATCCCACAGTATGCTACCAGGTCTCCCACCCTCACAGGCCCCCAAACCACAGTGTTGGAAAGGAAACTGAAGGTATGGTACACAAACGCTGATGGAATAACAAATAAGTGGGAGGAGTGGCATGAAAGAGTCAAAGAGGCATCACCGGACATCATAGCACTCACAGAAACCAAGCTTACAGGTATGATAACAGATGCCATCTTTCCAACGGGATACCAAATCCTGAGGAAGGACAGAGGGAACAGGAGGGGTGGAGGAGTGGCATTGCTGATTAAAAATCGCTGGAGTTTTGATGAGCTGGAGAGAGGAGACAGCGGAGAAGAAAGTGATTACATAGCGGGAACGCTTCACTCTGGAGGTCCCAAGGTGGTAATAGCAGTGATGTATAACCCACCACAGAACAGCAGGAGGCCAAGGCAAGAGTACGACGAGAGCAATAGAGCGATGGTTGACACACTGGCTACAGTGGCCAGAAGAGCTCATGCATGCAGGGCAAAGCTCCTGATCATGGGTGACTTTAACCACAAGGAGATAGATTGGGAGAACTTGGACCCGCATGGGGGCCAAGATACATGGAGGGCTAAGATGATGGAGATGGTACTGGAAAACTTCACGTACCAACACGTAAGGGACACTACAAGAGAGAGAGGAGAGGATGAACCAGCAAGGCTGGACTTAGTATTCACCTTGAGTAGTGCAGATATCGAGGACATCACATATGAAAGACCCCTTGGGGCCAGTGACCATGTGGTTTTAAGCTTCGAATACACAGTAGAGCTACAAGTGGAGGGAGAAGCAGGAAGGCCAGGACGAATGAAGCCAAACTACAAGAAAGGGGATTACACAGGAATGAGGAACTTCCTGAACGGGATTCAGTGGGACAAAGAACTGGCAGGGAAGCCAGTTAATGAGATGATGGAATATGTAGCAACAAAATGCAAGGAGGCTGAGGAGAGGTTTGTACCCAAGGGTAACAGGAATAATGAAAAAGCCAGGATGAGCCCATGGTTTACCCAAAGGTGCACGGAGGCAAAAACCCAGTGTGCTAGGGAATGGAAGAAATATAGAAGGCAAAGGACCCAGGAGAATAAGGAGAGCAGTCGTAGAGCCAGAAACGAATATGCACAGATAAGAAGGGAGGCCCAAAGACAATATGAAAATGACATAGCAGCGAAAGCCAAATCTGACCCGTAACTGTTGTACAGCCACATCAGGAGGAAAACAACAGTCAAGGACCAGGTAATCAGGCTAAGGAAGGAAGGAGGAGAGACAACAAGAAATGACCGTGAAGTATGTGAGGAACTCAACAAGAGATTCAAAGAAGTGTTCACAGAGGAGACAGAAGGGGCTCCAGAAAGACGGAGAGGTGGGGCACACCACCATGTGCTGGACACAGTGCACACTATGGAGGAAGAAGTGAAGAGGCTTCTGAGTGAGCTAGATACCTCAAAGGCAATGGGGCCAGATAACATCTCCCCATGGGTATTGAGAGAGGGAGCAGAGGCGCTATGTGTACCCCTAACAACAATATTCAATACATCTATCGAAACAGGGAGATTGCCTGAAGCATGGAAGACAGCAAATGTAGTCCCAATCTTTAAAAAATAGACAGACATGAAGCATTAAACTACAGACAAGTGTCACTGACATGTATAGTATGCAAAATCATGGGGAAGATTATCAGAAGAGTGGTGGAACACCTAGAAAGGAATGATCTCATCAACAGCAGCCAACATGGTTTCAGGGACGGGAAATCCTGTGTCACAAACCTACTGGAGTTCTATGACATGGTGACAGCAGTAAGACAAGAGAGAGAGGGGTGGGTGGATTGCATATTCTTGGACTGCAAGAAGGCGTTTGACACAGTTCCACACAAGAGATTGGTGCAAAAACTGGAGGACCAAGCAGGGATAACAGGGAAGGCACTACAATGGATCAGGGAATACTTGTCAGGAAGACAGCAGCAAGTCATGGTACGTGGCGAGGTGTCAGAGTGGGCACCTGTGACCAGCGGGGTCCCACAGGGGTCAGTTTTAGGACCAGTGCTGTTTCTGGTATTTGTGAACGACATGACGGAAGGAACAGACTCTGAGGTGTCCCTGTTTGCAGATGACGTGAAGTTGATGAGAAGAATTCACTCGATCGAAGACCAGGCAGAACTACAAAGGGATCTGGACAGGCTGCAGACCTGGTCCAGCAATTGGCTCCTGGAGTTCAATCCCACCAAGTGCAAAGTCATGAAGATTGGGGAAGGGCAAAGAAGACCTCAGACGGAGTACAGTCTAGGGGGCCAGAGACTACAAACCTCACTCAAGGAAAAAGATCTTGGGGTGAGTATAACACCAGGCACATCTCCTGAAGCGCACATCAACCAAATAACTGCTGCAGCATATGGGCGCCTAGCAAACCTCAGAACAGCATTCCGACATCTTAATAAGGAATCGTTCAGGACCCTGTACACCGTGTACGTCAGGCCCATATTGGAGTATGCGGCACCAGTTTGGAACCCACACCTAGCCAAGCACGTAAAGAAACTAGAGAAAGTGCAAAGGTTTGCAAGAAGACTAGTCCCGGAGCTAAGAGGTATGTCCTATGAGGAGAGGTTAAGGGAAATCAACCTGACGACACTGGAGGACAGGAGAGATAGGGGGGACATGATAACGACATACAAAATACTGAGAGGAATTGACAAGGTGGACAAAGACAGGATGTTCCAGAGATTGGACACAGTAACAAGGGGACACAGTTGGAAGTTGAAGACACAGATGAATCACAGGGATGTTAGGAAGTATTTCTTCAGCCACAGAGTAGTCAGTAAGTGGAATAGTTTGGGAAGCGATGTAGTGGAGGCAGGATCCATACATAGCTTTAAGCAGAGGTATGATAAAGCTCACGGCTCAGGGAGAGTGACCTAGTAGCGATCAGTGAAGAGGCGGGGCCAGGAGCTCGGACTCGACCCCCGCAACCTCAACTAGGTGAGTACACACACACGAGGTTTCACTGCAGTAAATTAGGAAGCTGCCTAAGACATTAGCATCAAGGAAACTTTAATCACTAAAGGTGATTAAAGTTAACTTCCAGGTTTACACACACATTCACTCATCTCAGCGTAAACTCAGTTAAGCAGTTTTGAAAGGACATAGATTAATAAAACTTTAATGTATTAAAATAAACGATCAGACGAAAGTCACTGTACAGTATATGGCAGCTTAAACATATATTTCACGAAAGAAGGTAATAAAATATGAGGTGGAATTATGTTAAATATACAATCAGTGCCAAGTGTAGCTGAGGGAAGACTCGCAAAGAAATTGACTCTGGTGTTGCAAATAACAGCCGTTGTCACCACTTTCCACGTGATTCATTACCTTCCACACTATCGACCACGTTTGTTCCGAAACTCCCTTGTCAGCCAACAACTCCGTTCGTTTATTCTTTCCCTGGTGTAACGGTGAGAGTAAAGCTTGCTCATACATAGCCAGGTTTTACGCTTTGCTTTACGCGCACATGTTTACACCTGACATTTTCCTCTCAATTTTTGGCTCCTCCGCGCGCGAGCTGTCTCACTCACATAGTCTTCAGATTTAGCGAAGAAGATTTAAAAAAAAAAAAACGAGTATGATGAACCTCTGTAGGCAGTTGATCATTTGTACTCTGATATAAAGGTCTTGAAATGAGACGAGAGAGAAATACAGAGGCACAATATACACCAGACTACAAACTAAAAAAGAGGGAGAACTGCCAAGGAATGGAATAGTATTCTAAAGACATATCGATAGTAAAGTATTCGAAAAGTTAAAAGAGATGTTTTTATATAATGGAAAGTTCAGGGAGAAGAAAGATTTATGTGACATAGGGAAAATATAATAAATATAAGGAACCCGAGGTTCAGCGAAGAGGGCAGAGAAGCGAAGGTGAGAAGCAAGGAGACACGAAACAAATGGAGAGTCAACGGTAAAAAGAAAATGGAGGAAACTGGCAAGTAGCTGGTAATAATTAGACGAGAATACGAAGGAAAGCAAAGAGACAATTTGAAAATGGAACGCATTAAATATTATAATAAAGAAACTACTCCATATCCACATAAAGAAAAAAAATGTCATAAGGGATCCTGTGACAAAATTGGAAAGGTTGAGATAAAAAATTTGGACTATATAAAAAGATGATCTAAGAAGACATTTAGATGTATTTAGGTATCTAGATATTTCCCCCCTCCCCCGTTTATACTTGACTGGGGGAAAAATACCTGCGAGTAACGGGGACAGTAACTGCAGGGGTTGGAGGCAGCAATAAGAATGGGATCTGACCACAAGTCACTCTAGGTAGTTAAGGAAGCAGAAATTCTGAGTGATATCATAGCAAGTATTTTGAAGATGCTGGACAAAAGGCAGCTAACTGAAATCTAGAATGAAAGCTAATTGTGCCACCATGTGCAAGAAAAGACAAACAAGAAGCCCTCAACTACAAACCACTGTCAATGATCTGCAACGTTTTGGAGAGAAGATTGCAAGGAAGAGGGTTTTATTTATAAGTGAAAACCGACATGGTTTTAGGAATGGGAAATTCTACCTAACAAACCTGCCGGAGTCATAATGTAAAGCTACAGAGAAAAAAAAAACAAGAATGGAAGGGCTGCATTTTACAGACTATTAAAAAATTTAACAAGCCATTAAAGCAGGTAGACGTAAAAGAAAAAATAATTAGAGATCAGAGAGTACCTAAAAAAATGTAAGCAATAAGGAACCGTCAGAACTGGAGAATGTTACCAGTGGGGTACCACAAGGTTCAGCACTGGTTCCTGTATTGCTTGTAAATTGCTTGTTCCTGATGCTTGTAAATTATCTTATTAATGGAAGGGATGAAAACACTAATGATGGAATCCTTATTCCAGGGAGACCTAGCTAGGGAAAAAAATAATTTGTCAGACGAATTGTTTCTCGAGTTGAGTCCGAACGAAGTAATGAGGATCAGAGAGGAAGAAGGAAGACCCGAGACTTGACACTGCAAGAAACGAATCACCAGAGTAAAAATAATCCTGATAAAGTTCGTATTAAAAGACAAAACTGACTCAAATCTCATATATTAGGAACCTTAACAAAAAATAATTTAGAACATATGCTAAAGCCATCGTAAAACACACACTTAAGCCAGTAAGTGCAGGTCAAGCCAATATATGAAGTGGGGTCAGGAGCTGTCTCTCAACCTCCGGTAAGCGTAACTCTATGAGTACATTCACACACTACATAAACACACTCATCCACTCTCTCACATAACTTATATATGTATTTCATATACGCATGAGCACGCCTGCGTGTCTCCCGATGTGCTCGCATGCTTGGGAAAAAAAAAAAGTATTTGGATAGGTAGACGATTTTTCAACATTCACATATATTCATTAGGACTCACCCACCTGCTGATGCACCATATATCAGAAATGATGAAAGGGCGTGTCCCAGTTGGAAAGAAATGAAATACATAATCATGGGTACAGAATCCATAGTTGTGAATACTGGATGGTGGCTGGAGTGACTCATCGCTTAGCCCCTATGACTAGTGCTGTGTCGTTGTCGTTTCACGCTTTATATTATTCACCCTTTCTTCATTTATTAAAGAAACGGTAAGTGAATAAATATGCTACGTCAAACAATGCCACTGTACGAGAAAAAAAGGTTTGTCAGAAATATAAACTAGTGCGAATTTGTGGAAGTCTCTTGTGGGTGATTAAGAATGATAGTCAGTGATCAGTTATTGATAATAAGTTTAAGAACCAAAATAAATTAGATGAATTGATATTCTGTAAGGTGGTAAATATAGTTATTTTTCTCTCCCGGCTTCACCCCTTTCTTTTTTTTAACCTTTATTTCTTGTCTGTCACGTCCTCTCTCCCTTCCTCTTCCTCCTTTCTCCCTCATCCTCCTTTCTCCCTCTTCCTCCATTCTCCCTCTTCTTCCATTCTTCTTCCTCCATTCTCTCTCTCTCTCTCTCTCTCTCTCTCTCTCTCTCTCTCTCATCGATATTTGGTTCAACTCTTTAAATAATTTTCATAAGTAAGCTTTAAACGGGGTTAACTTAAGATATAATGTTGTGGACGACTTCGTATCTCTTGCCAGCTGTAGCAGCTGGCAAGACATGCGGAGTGTTAGATGGCACTTTGCTTAGAGATTGGAGACATCAGCCAACAATGTCAATAAATGTGTTTTTGATGCAAAATTATTGTACTTGAATACAACATGCATTGAAGCTCGTAGGAATTACAAGTAGAAACTACTTCAGTGTGTGGCCACAAGTAACAAACACCAGCGTCGATGAGTGGAAGAGTCTACCTAGTGTCCTAGTAGGATCATTGAAGGTAAAAGCTTGGGTAGCTTCAAGTTTAGGTTAGATAAATACTTGAGTGAGAGGGGTTGGATTTGAGTGGGACTTGCGCTTGAGTTAATAGCACTACCAAAGCTTACTTCTTAGTTAATATTGATAAAATGGGTTGGGCGAATATTTTTGGGGGGTTTCGGCTTAATTAAGAAGGATCTGCAGTGTTCCTCCTTTCTCATATTCCTATGTTAAATCAGCAGAGATAATACTGACACTAAACTGTATGGTGCCCCTTGACCTGGTGGCTAAAGCTCTCGCTTCACACGGCGACGTCCGGGTTCGATTCCCAACGAGGGTAGAAACATTGGGCGTGTTTATTTAAAACGGATGTTTGTGTTCACCCATCAGTAAAATGGGTACCTGGGTGTTAGTCGACTGGTGTGGGTCGCATCCTGGGACTAAAACTGACTTAATTTGTCCCAAAATGCTCTGCATAACAAGAGGCTTTCTAAGTAGTAGTATGTCACTGATGTCAGCTAGGCCTGTATACCTTGTACTTGTAGAGATAAAGATATTATTAGCTCTGCAGTAATCGGAACGGAAATAAAACACAAATTCAGATTGAATAGTTAACACTTTATTAAAGAATAAAACTCTACCAAAGACTCGGAGTAGTAAAACACTTTTAGTGAAGTTTTAAAAATTCTAAGGTCTCATTTAAAGCCTCAATAAAGTTGAAAACATCGAGCGAGGAATTAAACGGTGGCTCTTAGGGAAGAGTTGTATATATTGAGAGTGGGTTGTTAGGAGGGGTAGTCTCAGGTGAGGTTGTTAGGAGGGGTAGTCTCAGGTGAGGTTGTTAGGAGGGGTAGTCTCAGGTAAGGTTGTTAGGAGGGGTAGTCTCAGGTGAGGTTGTTAGGAGGGGTAGTCTCAGGTGAGGTTGTTAGGAGGGGTAGTCTCAGGTGAGGTTGTTAGGAGGGGTAGTCTCAGGTGAGGTTGAAGGTGAGGGTAGTCTCAGGTGAGGTTGAAGGTGGGGGTAGTCTCAGGTGAGGTTGAAGGTGGGGGTAGTCTCAGGTGAGGTTGTTAGGAGGGGTAGTCTCAGGTGAGGTTGTTAGGAGGGGTAGTCTCAGGTGAGGTTGTTAGGAGGGGTAGTCTCAGGTGAGGTTGTTAGGAGGGGTAGTCTCAGGTGAGGTTGAAGGTGGGGGTAGTCTCAGGTGAGGTTGTTATGAGGGGTAGTCTCAGGTGAGGTTGTTAGGAGGGGTAGTCTCAGGTGAGGTTGTTAGGAGGGGTAGTCTCAGGTGAGGTTGAAGGTGAGGGTAGTCTCAGGTGAGGTTGAAGGTGGGGGTAGTCTCAGGTGAGGTTGAAGGTGGGGGTAGTCTCAGGTGAGGTTGTTAGGAGGGGTAGTCTCAGGTGAGGTTGTTAGGAGGGGTAGTCTCAGGTGAGGTTGTTAGGAGGGGTAGTCTCAGGTGAGGTTGTTAGGAGGGGTAGTCTCAGGTGAGGTTGAAGGTGGGGGTAGTCTCAGGTGAGGTTGAAGGTGGGGGTAGTCTCAGGTGAGGTTGTTAGGAGGGGTAGTCTCAGGTGAGGTTGAAGGTGGGGGTAGTCTCAGGTGAGGTTGAAGGTGGGGGTAGTCTCAGGTGAGGTTGAAGGTGGGGGTAGTCTCAGGTGAGGTTGAAGGTGGGGGTAGTCTCAGGTGAGGTGGCCGGGGGGGGTAGTCTCAGGTGAGGTTGAAGGTGGGGGTAGTCTCAGGTGAGGTTGTTAGGAGGGGTAGTCTCAGGTGAGGTTGAAGGTGGAGGTAGTCTCAGGTGAGGTTGATGGTGGGGGTAGTCTCAGGTGAGGTTGATGGTGGCGGTAGTCTCAGGTGAGGTTGATGGTGGGGGTACTCTCAGGTGAGGTTGATGGTGGGGGTAGTCTCAGGTGAGGTTGTTAGGAGGGGTAATCTCAGGTGAGATTGAAGGTGGGGGTAGTCTCGGGTGAGGTTGAAGGTGGGGTAGTCTCAGGTGAGGTTGAATGGGGGGGTAGTCTCAGGTGAGGTTGAAGGTGGGGGTAGTCTCAGGTGAGGTTGATGGTGGGGGTAGTCTCAGGTGAGGTTGAAGGTGGGGGTAGTCTCAGGTGAGGTTGAAGGTGGGGGTAGTCTCAGGTGAGGTTGTTAGGAGGGGTACTCTCAGGTGAGATTGAAGGTGGGGGTAGTCTCAGGTGAGATTGAAGGTGGGGTAGTCTCAGGTGAGATTGAAGGTGGCGGTAGTCTCAGGTGAGATTGAAGGTGGGGGTAGTCTCAGGTGAGATTGAAGGTGGGGGTAGTCTCAGGTGAGATTGAAGTTGGGGGTAGTCTCAGGTGAGATTGAAGGTGGGGGTAGTCTCAGGTGAGATTGAAGGTGGGGGTAGTCTCAGGTGAGATTGAAGGTGGGGGTAGTCTCAGGTGATATTGAAGGTGGGGGTAGTCTCAGGTGAGATTGAAGGTGGGGGCAGTCTCAGGTGATATTGAAGGTGGGGGTAGTCTCAGGTGGTATTGAAGGTGGGGGTAGTCTCAGGTGAGATTGAAGGTGGCGGTAGTCTCAGGTGAGATTGAAGGTGGGGGTAGTCTCAGGTGAGATTGAAGGTGGGGGTAGTCTCAGGTGAGATTGAAGGTGGGGGTAGTCTCAGGTGAGATTGAAGTTGGGGGTAGTCTCAGGTGAGGTTGAAGGTGGGGGTAGTCTCATTCAGGTGAGATTGAAGGTGGGGGTAGTCTCAGATGATGTTGAAGGTGGGGGTAGTCTCAGGTGAGGTTGAAGGTGGGGGTAGTCTCAGATGATGTTGAAGGTGGGGTTAGTCTCAGGTGAGCTTGAGGGTGGGGGTAGTCTCAGGTGAGATTGAAGGTGGGGGCAGTCTCAGGTGAGATTAAAGGTGGGGGTAGTCTCAGGTGAGATTGAAGGTGGGGGTAGTCTCAGGTGAGATTGAAGGTGGGGGTAGTCTCAGGTGAGATTGAAGGTGGGGGTAGTCTCAGGTGAGATTGAAGGTGGGGGTAGTCTCATTCAGGTGAGATTGAAGGCGAGGGTAGTCACAGGTGAGGTTGAAGGTGGGGGTAGTCTCAGGTGAGTTTGAAGGTGGGGGTAGTCTTAGGTGAGATTGAAGGTGGGGGTAGTCTCAGGTGAGGTTGAAGGTGGGGGTAGTCTCATTCAGGTGAGATTGAAGGTGGGGGTAGTCTCAGGTGAGGTTGAAGGTGGGGGTAGTCTCAGGTGAGGTTGAAGGTGGGGGTAGTCTCAGGTGAGATTGAAGGTGGGGGTAGTCTCATTCAGGTGAGATTAAAAGTGGGGGTAGTCTCATTCAGGTGAGATTGAAGGTGGGGGTAGTCTCATTCAGGTGAGATTAAAAGTGGGGGTAGTCTCATTCAGGTGAGATTGAAGGTGGGGGTAGTCTCATTCAGGTGAGATTGAAGGTGGGGGTAGTCTCATTCAGGTGAGATTGAAGGTGGGGGTAGTCTCAGGTGAGATTGAAGGTGGGGGTAGTCTCATTCAGGTGAGATTAAAAGTGGGGGTAGTCTCAGGTGAGATTGAAGGTGGGGGTAGTCTCATTCAGGTGAGATTGAAGGTGGGGGTAGTCTCAGGTGAGTTTGAATTTGGGGGGTTAAAAATATTTTGCACTGTAGAGATCTGACCCATGTTATTGTAGTACTCAGGTTATTTTTAAGGAAGAGTTGACGTGCTGTTGGAGTTTGAGCAGTGTAATATTCGTGATGTCAAGGTAGCAAGAAAACCTGCTAGCCTTACGTCAAACCCTGGAGGCAGGACGTACAGTGCCTGCACTCTGAGGGACGTGCAGATCATAATATGCAAAGCTATTTTGTTTGAAATTTACCAAGCCTTTCATAGATATCAAGAGATATGAAAGGAACACACACACACACACACACACACACACACACACACACACACACACACACACACACAGTGTTGCGTATCAGGTGTGACACAAGCGCTACTCTCATGGGAAGTCAAGTGTTGGGGCATTCCTGCTTTTTCATTTTTATTTTTTTTGGTTAGTGGTGTGCTAATGATTGTATAAGTGTTCAAGTGTGTCTGCATTTATAAATAAAGAAGTTATGTATAAATAAATGCAGATATGCATTTCTGAACGTTACGTTAGTGGCATAAAGGAGGACGCAGGCAAGAACTAGGTAAGGCTTTCAAATGAGCTGAAGTAGGTAACAGCTCTTAGCTTGTAAGCGAAAGGCTTGTTAATAAATGGATATCGAGAGTGATTGTGTGTGCGGTGGAAGGGGAAGCCGTCGCAGGTGTCGAGTCTCAGCTCCTGTCTCTTGTCACTGGCTTAGTTTGCTCCCTTTTTAACCTGGTGCTCAACGAGAAAAGTATGTATCAGTAGAGTTTGCAGTTCACATCTCAGCAATCTGCTGTGAATGACTGACTACGATTTGACTAACTACTTGTGTCTAGATAATAGTCAAGGGTCATGTAACAGGATGATGCTGTCTCTCCACTCTTCCAGAAATACTTGACCTAGAAAAATGAGTAAAAAAAAAAAAAGGCATGAACCGGTGAGGAAACGTGTATGAAAATTAAACAGGAGAGGCAGAAAAATAGTTTGGATATTAACTATTAGGATATTAATTACTATTGCCGCTTCTGTCATTGTAACCACCACCACCACTACCATTATTACTTGCGCTACTACCTACTGCTCTGTTGCATCGAAATACTTTACCACCAACACGATAATCTTTATATCGGTAATATGCAATACCGACATGTTGATGACACACACATGTGCAACATTTTGCTATATTCATTTTGTAGCCTGGAAGGTCCCGCCTACTAATGACAGTGCCTTCATCTGCTACACCTCATCTGACTCCAGTATATCACTGTCCATCTTTATGCCTGCGATTAGTTCATCAAAACTACGGTACTGGACACCTTTTCCTAGGCTGAGGGACTGATTATCTCATCTTCTGTCTTCTGTATACAGTTCTGCAAGACTGAGGGACTGACCCAGCTTTGTGAGACCCTAATGAGTTTAGCGCTTCATTTTGATTATATTAATAATGAGGGACTGACTACCTCTTCAACAGTCTTCAGTTAATGCGCCTGTACTGTAATAATAGATCCACTTGTTAGCGAAGCGTCTACAAAATAGATGGTCCAGACGTTACACGTTTCTATTTTAGTCTATTGCTCAGTCGTTTCGATCAAGTTCCTGATCCATCGTTAGGAGTTCAACGGTTATAGTCAGTCACAGCATCATACACTGTATTTAGTCAACCAAAACATTGCATCTACACAGCTACAATGTAAGTAGTCAACCACAACATTGTAGCTACTCCAACACAACATTACATCTAGTCATCCTATAAGAAAACTGAAAAAGGGACGGAAGGTCACATGGGGAGAGCATATAGAGAAGAAGAAAAAGATTGGAAAAGCGACTCGAGGAAACGAAAGTAAAAGGAAGCAGAAAGTGTATGTGGTAGCCAGGGAAGGAGAATAGAGCGCTATAGGACAGGAAGAATTGGAAGAAATTGGATAGACTAAAATAGTTTGATTTTTAAAATATATAAAATGCAAATTAGATGAGAGAGGTTCAAGTAAACTGAAGAAATAGAAGGATGAGGACTAATTAGGACAAGTGTTATGAGACACAACAGCTAGAGATGTACATCATTGACACATCAGTGTCAGCATGTAGGTTTATCCTAAATTCTTTACCTACCTATCTGTCTTCTTAATGTCAAATAGGTAGCCAACCAATCAGCAAACCAGACAACTAATATTCAAGTCAGTCAACAGACCACCGCTACAAGTATTCTGTGAATAACCTGTTAGCCTCATTAATGTTAATATTACTATTACAACTGATAGTACTGCTGGTGCTCTCCCCACTTGGATTTTCCCTACTATATCCAGTCTCTTTCTTCTTCTACTCTAGATACTAATGCTAAGTCTCCCAGTGCTACACCTTTACTTCTCCCTCCCATGGTGGCTAGCAGATCACTGGTGTGAGGGTTTAAGTAAAGCTGGCCAGGTGTTGTGGGTGTGGCAGGCCAAATTCCTTCCATCATGTTTCCCGGTCTTGTTGACAATGATCTAAATTCTAAGCTTTTCATTACTTCCTCTCAGCACTCTTGGATTCCTGGGTTCTCTCTTATCTAAATCTCTCCCTCATTCATTATTTATTACTTGTTAATTTTGAGAAAAAATCTGAAAATGATATCGCTTTTAAATGCTCTTTTGATATTGCTTCTTCATCATTATTATCACTTATTTTTCTTTTAATTTTTATCAGGTGTTCATCGCCTCTGGGATGGACGAGGATCAACACGCTTGTTTCTTGCGTAAAATTTATATATTCTGTTATCTTCGTTAATGCTATAATCCCCCTTCACTGTTGACAGTTTTATTAGCATTTTTAGCTATCATTTGGCGCATTATCTCTTCATATTTGTGAGCTGATACTATCTTATCTTCCGGTGACTAAGTATCATTAACTTCAATTACTTTCTGTTTCCTTAGAGCAGTAAATGTCAAAAGTATTATTTTACCTTGTACCGGTTTTCATCTCTGTTCATTTTTGTGTACCTGTTGCAGAGGTCGACCTTCAGCTCTTGGCCCCGCCTCGCCTCTGGTCACAATCGAAGTCGTTCTTTCCTGACTTCGGGAACCCTGTCATACTTATTCTTATCACTGTCCAAGGAGTTCCACTTCCTGATGCTATTTCCTAGCACCCCTGAGACTCGTTTGTGTTTGCAATTTGATGCTTTGTTTTTCCTCTCTGTCAATTCCTCGGTATTTTGTACATCATTATGTCACCCTTGATCCTTCTGTTTCCTAATATCATCAGGTTAACGCCTTGAGGTCTCCCTCGTAGTCATTCTTGCTAGTTCTCGTTGTTAATTTTCTGACATGGGTTCCATGCTGGTGCTGCGTACTCTAAGATAAGCCCGACACGGGCTGTATATAGTGTGGTCAGTGACTCCCTTGTCGAGGTTCCTGAAAGCACCTCACTCGGTATGCTCGGTATTTT
Source organism: Cherax quadricarinatus (assembly GCF_038502225.1). Lineage (NCBI taxonomy): Eukaryota > Metazoa > Arthropoda > Malacostraca > Decapoda > Parastacidae > Cherax > Cherax quadricarinatus. The sequence continues at coordinate 57,223,705 of NC_091292.1, forward strand.
GCTCACCCCGAGGACATTCTAAAATTATTTGAACATCTATTCCGAAATATTGATCGTCATCACTGCTAGCGCAGTTAATCATGCGATTATCGGACTGAGGTTAGAGTTTTCATGAATCCATAACGATCTTCATGGGCTTAGCGACTGATATAACTAATAATAATGTATGAAAGGGGAAGGATGCTAAAGAATTGGCAGAGAGCATTCGGAGTTCCTTTGTGTAAGGAAATGGGTGGTAAAAGCGAGTGTAAGAATTACTGGGTATTAAACCTGTTAGTAAAACCAATTTAAAATAAGTAGACTCGTATACTCGTATATATCGTAGCCGGAACAGCTCACAACACAGTGAAAATAGAACTAAAGTTATTTATAACTTGTGGATTACTTGCGACTTGCTTCAGTTATTTAAATTATTGTCAAATGTAACGTAGAATTTTATGTACATACAGTGACTGGTTCACCTCAACCTTCGTCAGAATCCTCTTGTGGTACATGTTGACTTCTGGTAGAATCGTCTGATTGGTGGCAGAACACTATGATGAATGGTGAGAGTCATTACTAATAATTTGAACGGGATTCTAACAGTGAGAATATTGCGGGCAAATATTATTGCGAGTACAGCGCAACACTTCCTCCCTGAATCCCAGTGTTATTGACATGATTGTTAGTGTTTGCGCTTTTGATGGTGTTTTTTTTTTTTAAGGATGCTGATGTTTGTGCCAGTCTTGGTTTGGGTTTATAGTGTTTGTGCCTGTGATGGTGTTGACTGTTCTTGTGGTGGTTGTGTTTGTGAAGGTGTCTGAGCTTGTGATATTGTGCTTGTGATTGTGCTTCAGATGTTGGTTTCGCTACTGGTGATGGTGTCAGTGTTGGTGGTGATTTTGCTTGTGATTGTGGCAGTGTTGGTGATGGTGTCAGTATCGGTGGTGTCATTGCTAGTGGTGGTAATGTTAATGTGGGGGTGGTGGTGTCAGCAGAGTCAGACTGGAACGATGTAATTGCTTTGTAAACATCTAATTCTTGCACAGACTGTGGTTCTGCACTGTGGTTCCATGGTGGTCCTGGCAGAAGCTCTTCTCTCAATACTTCCTCACTATCCGCATAACTATGTAAAAATTCATCTTGTACAAGGACACAAATACAACTAATGTGACATTTTACTGTGGCAACGTTTCGCTCTCCAGAAGCTTTGTCAAGCCCTTACATATTGTCGGTAATTCTACCGATATTAACACAATTTATCTTTGCTGCTAAATATTCAGATTGTCCCAAAAATTTTCGCGTTCTTCAGTTCTTGGAGGTTTATAAAAAAAATTTTAATTTCTTTGCGCCCAATAAATAACTTAAGGAAACTAACAGAGTTTATCAGAAAATTAAATTTTGGAAACTTATTATAAATATAGCAAATCTCGTATTTTAAGCATGTCAGAAAATAAAAAAAAATGGAAAAATCCTTTAGTTAGGAGAAAAAGATGACATATGCACAAGTTAGTCCGTATCTCACTTGCTGGGTTATCCAGAGATATTCAAAACAGTCACGTATCTTTTCCAAACCAATTTGTCCAGAGAGGTTAACTTATTAGTTTCTCTAATATTGTCATTAAAATTAATATTTTATAAAGAATTGTTAAAAAATAAAACGTACGTAGAGACGAAAAAAAATATTAATATATCTCAAGAAATAGATAAAAGTCAACCCTAGTGTTGAGGAGTTTACTCACAAAATGTTCAGTAAATATGTTAGCCAAGACAGGAGAGAGGGGTAAACCCGTAAGCATACCATATATTTGACAGTAAGAAACAGCTTTACAAGAAAAATGCGTCTGCGACACACACAGTTCAGTGGGACTTGGAACAGTTTGGTCGGGTACATAAAAGTTGCTACTATTATTGAAAAATTCGCGTCCCCCAGAATGCAAATTACAAAAACAAGATTGAACAAATTAACCAATAACAAAACAATTGTACTATCAAAGTTGTCCTCTAATTTGCAAAAAAAATAAAAATAAAAATCCTTTGAAATGAGAAGAAAATCTCTGTAAAATGTTTACACCAAAAAAACAAAGAAAAAAAAGTCAGGAGAAAAATAGATCACAATGGTTCTAGCATAAAAATATCTCTAAATTTGATATTTATTATGCAAATTTATGGAAACTCTTGAATAAAAGGAAGCTTAGTATTAGCAAAAATATTAGGCATCGCGTAGAATTTGGCAAAGTGAAACTTGTGAAACTAACGATCCCAGCTAGTTAACAGAAGAATGAAGGAGCACTGTAAAAGGCCTACTGGCCCAAGCTAGGCAAGTTCAACTCCTCCACCCACCCATACCCACTCGTGTACTAATAGTCTATTGTTGCAGTTTCTGAGACTGGTCACTGCGTTAAGGAGTTGGATGAAATGTTTGAAGCTCAATTGAGACTTGTTTGTAGTTGTAATGTAACCCAATAAAGTAAACAAAGAAAGGAGTGACGAAGAATGAAAATACTCAAACGACCTTAGGGATAAAACAGAATTTCTCCCTGAAAACTCACCAATACTTCCAGTGTTTTTTTTTTTTTTTGTGTGTGTGTGTGTGTGTTCATGCACCCAAAAAAGGACCTTCATTTAATTCTTTGTTTGGCTATTAATTAGAGAGAACCTGGTATCCAGCCCCTTGACCCCTGACATTTTATTCACTTTCCAGAACATACAAGGCTTGCCAGAGAATGATTCATCCCAGCCTCCGACTCTGGTATCTTACCATACATAGTAATTAAAACACACACAGTCTAATGATGAATTAGACACATGTATACCATGCATATACAGACTCAGTCTGGCTAATTCGCCTCCTTTTCTTTTAGTGTAAATAGAGTAGCTGTTAAGTCAGAAGAAACACGTTTCCTCGTGTTGTAGAAAATTGTGTGGTGGAGAATGTTTGGTGAGAAATATAGAAATAGTAAATTACGCGCATGAAGGGTTAATACCTGTAATTATTTGCTTGTCACTACCGTGTTGCTGAGGTGTATATCTGGTGCGTGTGTGTGTGTGTGTGTGTGTGTGTGTGTGTGTGTGTGTGTGTGTGTGTGTGTGTGTGTGTGTGTGTGTGTGTGTGTGTGTGTGTCTTATCTACATGAGAACGCGGAGAAAAACATTTGCCTGGTAGCTCCCCACGGAACTAACGCTAAAGTAGCGTAATATGTGCGGATTATTTATGTAGCGTAATATCTTCCTAGCCTCAAGAATGTTGCTATATTTGCACTTGAACCTGCACATGGAATTTCTCTTTGGCACTTCCTCGCAATGGAGAACCTTCGTTTTATATCTCTGGTTCAGCCGTGTTCGGTTCAAACCACCCCCCTCCCCCCGCGTACTGTGGTTCTGGCTGCTTCCACTGAGACCAGACGAAAGACCTACTTTTTTTTTCTAGTCTAAATAAATGAAAATTGGTCTAGCATGTCATTAACATATACTTCATATACAACAATGTCTTAATGTATAATTTACTGGAATTTGGTGAAACTTGTAGACCCATCTGACTCAATATTTTTGTTCAATAAATATTTTAGCCACTTTTCCCTTTTTTTCTTCAGAGATTTTACACTTGTTTGTGAGATAGTCCATATATATATATATATATATATGTCGTGCCGAATAGGCAGAACTTGCGATCTTGGCTTAAATAGCAACGCTCATCTTGCCATATAGGACAAGCGAAAATTTGTGTATGCAATAATTTCACCAAAATCATTCTGAACCTAACGAAAAAAATATATTTCACTGTGTTTGTTTAGTATTAAATTAGTGTAAACAAATCTAAAATATATTTAGTTGGGTTAGGCTAAAATAAATTGATCTTGTTATAATAAGGTTAGGTAAGTTTTCTAAGATCCTTTTGGTGCAAAATTAAAAAAAAATTACATTAACATTAATGAAAAATATATATCTTTAAACGTATAAGAGAAAATTTCAGAAAGGACTTAATTTTAAATGAGTTCTTGCTAATTGACCAGTTTTACATATTCGGCACGACATATATATATATATATATATATATATATATATATATATATATATATATATATATATATATATATCTATATAATTTCAATAGACTATTTTTATCATTTTCCCATTTGCTAAGAAGTTTAATTTTATGTACTGTAATTCCTGTCAGAATCGTAAAAAAAATGGTTTGTTCTCCATCAAATTCTTTCCAAACTCTGGATGATTTTTCGTCACATCCTTTTTATTATAATTTTTTTTATTTAACACTCCGACCATCTCCCAGTTGAAAAAGAAGAAACACTGTCACCATCATTTATTTAATGCCTGTCTTCCTAGAAGCTTGTAGACAATCACAGTTCAGATGGCCTTCTGAACTACAGCACTCCCACCAGTCCTTCAAATTGCAAAGCTCGTGGCCCCGCCTCTTGCCACTTGCCGGATTTTCTCTCTCCTAGCCTGATGGTCCCTGTCATGTCTGTTTTTTAAAACTATGCATGAAATATATATATATATATATATATATATATATATATATATATATATATATATATATATGTGTGTGTGTGTGTGTGTGAGTACGTCAGTGCGTGGGTCAGCGTCATTACTGTGCTTGTACGTGCATTCATGCGTGCCATTGTCTTCGGCCTCTCCCTAAAAAAACATCTTTTGAAATATCACAGATATATTGGTGTTAAGGCGTGTAATGAGCGCGCTAACACTTGCATTGTTCATTGTCAACCTCTTACACACCACTTAATTCTTCTTTATTTTTGTGGCATATCTTTTATTGGTTTAATGTGCTCTGTTTCTTCTTGTACTCGGGCGACTCAGATTACCTTATGATTCCAAGAAGAAACTCCAGTGTTAAAAATAGGTAAACAGAATTTTAAGGAATTAATTCGGATATTAATACCTTTAAAGCTACTGAGAGAGAGAGAGAGAGAGAGAGAGAGAGAGAGAGAGTAAAACAAATACGTACTTAATATACATAAAACTTTTTTATTACTAAAGCACAGTAGCAATAACATAACAAACTATAAAGTCTTTACCTCGCGTCACGAACTTGCAAAGATTTTAATAAAACAACGATAAAATAAAATTAACACTTAACCAGTGGACATCCTTATGCCATTTCTGTATCCCAACAATTATTGTAAGTTTCTGCCACATTACCATAAATTACCAACGGTTATTGCGCATCCCCCCCTCCCCCCAAAAAATAAAATACTTCAAGAAGAATTTAGAACAAGAAAACCTTTAGCAATGTATTATAACGTCCAATCATTGCAACCACAGGGGAGTTGAATGATAGATGTAAGTTATCATTCAACTCTCCCTGTTGTTATTTTCCATCTTTTTATCTCGATTATTACATATATATAAAAGTGCATACATATCAAGGGTAAAAAATAAGAGCAAAATCGCACTTGAGTTATGGAGTATTTGCCGCCAAAGTTTGAAGTTTATTGGACCCGTTCTTTGCAAAGTTTGGTTACATAAAATGCTTAAAAAGTAGTCCCTAAAAGGGGATAACTGCATTTTATTTGTGTACAATATATCTTTAGAAAAATTCACTATGTCACAATTTTGGGTTACTTGCTCAAAAATTTCTGGTATTTTTTTCTTTCACCGGTGAGGTATCTTGACAGCATATTTTTTTCCCCTGTGTTTTTATTTCTCAGCATCCTTGATGCTGGTGAATGCTCTTGATCCAAGGAAGGAAACTGATTCCCCCCCCCCTTGGATCGCAAATGTTTGCTTGCCATTCCCAGGGATTGCATGACAAAAACGGATTTAGTGTTCCAACTAAATACTATGTTCCTTAACAAGTGAACGATGAAGTAAGTTATTTTCCAGAAAGTGAACATAAGACACTCTAATATTTTGTATTCACCTTGATCGTCGTCTGTGTGTATGCAAATGTGCCAGAAGTGCTTGTAACCAAGTTTGAACCTTGCTGCGACTGCAGCCGTCAGCCTAGTTGCAGAGCAAGTTGCCTTGAATGAGTGTTTATGCTATAGCAGCCAGGGTGGGTTTTATATCTACTCAGGCTTCTAAATGCCCTCCTCAACATGCATAGAAACAAATTTATTGCTACATTATCACCTGTTGCACTTCCCAGAACAGATTATGGCCACGACGGCGTGAGATGTCAGCTCGACCTTCCTGGAGCTGACATTGAAGGAATGCTAATATACAACGTATATATATTATTGTAACCACGGACGAGTGGTATTGATCAATAACAACACTGCGCTAGCCAAGGATTCGAGCCTATGTTGTACTGGCCTGCCTCATGGTAAGCGAGAACCACATGACGCTTTAAACCACAGGACCACCCAACCCTACAAGAATGGCGCAGCCAGCACAGAGCTAGCTGTTGGGCCGCCATCCGAGGGCATACGGAGGTGTGGGAGCTTCTAAGCTAATTTCATTCTCATCCCTGTTTGGTGTACTAGCCTCACGAGCAGCTCGCATGTTTACAATAAAAAAAATAGGAAATTCCGTCCCTCAACATTGATACCCGACTAACCACAAGACCACAGGTGTAATGCTACCAGACAAATGCGAGTCGACAACTGGGAGCATCACGACGGACGACGCCAAGGAAGGTAAAAACATTGTTGTTGTTGGGGATAGCCAGATTAGGTACATGGATAGGGCATTCTGTTTGAAGGATAGGAGTAGGAGGCAGAGAGTGTTTTCTCCTGGGGCTGGGATGACGGATATTGTTAGCCGTCTGGATGACATCATGAGAGGTAATGGGAGCAATCCTATTATCTGTCTCAGTGCTGGAGGCAACGATGTTGGCAGACGTAGGAGTGAGGACCTGATTAGCAGGTATAGGTCAGCAATAGAGATAATTAGGAAGAAGGGTGGGAAACCTGTCATATGTGGTATTTTGCCAAGGAGAGGAGTTGGAAATGAATGGTTGTCCAGGGCAATTGGTGTCAATTGTTGGCTGGATAAATACTGTAAGGAAAATGCAGTAACATTCATTGACAACTGGGACCTCTTCCATGGCAGAAATGACATGTATGCCAGGGATGGGGTTCACTTATCTAGGTTTGGGGTGGGAGCACTGGCCAACGCAGTTGAGGGAGCAGTTAGGTCTTTAAACTAGAAATAGATAGTGGTAAGGGTTTTCGTGGAAAATCAACGAATTCTGAGTGTAGCGATAGTGAGAGTTTTAAGGAAACCAGTTATAGGCAGAATGAGGAAGAGTTATTGATGAACATAGGAAAGCCAGTGGAATTAGGTGATAAGGAGAGTAACAGGCATAGCGGAGGAACAGAAATCAGCAGGAAGAAAAAAGAGAAGGGAGGGTCCTTAAATATATATTACACTGAGACGTGGTTCAATACGAAAAATCGGAATATGCCTGCTGAATGTGACATACAGGGTTTTAAATTGTTCCAAGTAGACAGAATTATCGGGAAGGGGGGTGGGGTAGCACTGTATGTCTGAGATCGCTTCAACTGTTGCATAAAAACAGGTATAAAGTCTGAAACCCATACTGAGTCTGTTTGGATAGAATTTTTAGAGGGACATGAAAAATTGATTTTAGGTGTAATATATCGTCCCCCAAACTTAGATAGGGACCAAGGGAGACTACTATGGGAGGAAATTGTTAAGGCCACAAGGCACGAAAACGTAGTAATTCTAGGAGACTTTAACTTTAGTCATATTGATTGGAATTTCTTGACTGGGAATTTAGAATCAAACGACTTCTTAGAAGTAGTTCAGGATTGTTTTTTGAATCAGTTTGTGACAGAGCCTACAAAGGGAAATAACCTGCTTGACTTAGTTCTGGCAAACAATGAATCTCTTGTTAATAATTTAGAAATTTCAGAGGAACTCGGTGCTAGCGACCACAAATCAATTACATTTAGCATTGAATGGAAGTATGATAGTAGGGATAACTCAGTAACAGTTCCAGATTTTCGCTTAGCAGATTACGATGGGCTTAGAGAACACTTATCTGTTGACTGGGGTAACGAAGAGAGCTATCAATATGACAGTTTTCTGAACACTATACCTGCTGCTCAAAGAACGTTTATCCCGTATAAAGAAATCAGATCAAATAGAAATGACCCAAAATGGATGAATAATAGGCTCAAATATCTACTAGGGCATAAGAAAGGAATTTATAGGCGTATCAAAAGAGGTGAGGGTCATCTTATGAACCAGTATATTGACATAAAGAGGGACGTTAAAAAGGGGATAAGAAAAGCTAAAAGGGACTATGAAATTAAAGTTGCTAGGGATTCGAAAACTAACCCAAAAAGTTTTTTCCAGGTGTATAGAACAAAAGTTAAAGATAAGATAGGTCCCCTTAAAAATAACTTTGGGCATCTTATTGACAAAGAGAGTGAAATATGCTCAATTTTAAATAATTATTTTCTCTCGGTTTTTACACAGGAAGACACTAACAATATCCCAGTAATTAATTTTTATAGTGGGCCTGAAGAAGATAAATTATGTAACATCACAGTCTCTAGTGAAATGGTTATGAAACAAATAGACCGACTGCAGCAAAATAAGTCACCGGGTCCTGATGAACTTTTTTCAAGGGTTCTTAAAGAATGCAAAATGGAACTCTGTGAACCATTAACTAATATTTTTAATTTATCTCTTCAAACAGGTGTAGTGTCTGATATGTGGAAGATGGCTAATGTAATTCCTATTTTTAAATCAGGGGATAAGTCATTACCGTCAAATTACCGCCCAATAAGCCTGACCTCAATTTTAGGCAAATTGATAGTCAATTATAGCTGAGATTATAAGAAGCCATCTGGATAAGCATAATCTGATTAATGATACTCAGCATGGATTCACGAGGGGCCGTTCTTGTCTAACTAATTTATTAACTTTCTTCAGTAAAGCTTTTGAGGCTGTTGATCACGATAAAGTATTTGATATTATTTACTTAGGTTCTGAAGCTCTGGAGTATCCATAACCCTAGCACTTATAAGTTAAATAATGTAGAACTTAGCCATAAAGATTGCGAAAAGGACTTGGGGGTTATGGTGAGCAGCAACCTTAAACCAAGACAGCAATGCCTAAGCGTACGTAATAAGGCAAATAGATTACTGGGATTTATATCAAGAAGTGTAAGCAACAGAAGTCCAGAGGTCATACTGCAGCTTTATACATCATTAGTAAGGCCTCACCTAGATTATGCAGCTCAGTTCTGGTCTTCATATTACAGAATACATAAGAACATCAGAACATAAGAAAGGAGGAACACTGCAGCAGGCCTGTTGGCCCATACTAGGCCAACAGGCCTACAATGACTAAATTAATACATAGCATCAGAAATCTTCCTTATGAAGAAAGATTGAAGACTCTTAAATTACATTCACTTGTTAGACGAAGAATGAGGGGAGACATGATCGAAGTTTATAAGTGGAAGATAGGTATTAATAAAGGGAACATTAATAAGGTCTTGAGGATATCTCTCCAAGAGAGAACCCGCAGTAATGAATTTAAATTAGATAAGTTTAGATTTAGAAAGAACATACGAAAGTATTGGTTTGGAAATAGGGTAGTTGATGAGTGGAACAATCTACCTAGTTGGGTTATTGAGGCTAGGACTTTGGGTAGTTTCAAATTTAGGTTGGATAAATTTGAGTGAGAGGGGTTGGATTTGAGTGGGGCTTGCAAAGTGGATAGAGTTATCAGAGCTTATTTCTTGGTTAGCATTGAAAATTAGGTTGGGCAAATGTTTTGTTAGTGGGATGGATTGTAAGGGACCTGCCTAGTATGGGCCAACAGGCCTGCTGCAGTGATCCTCCTTTCTTAGGTTCAAGGCTTCTGTTTACTTTGCGGTAAGTGTTAGTCGACTGTTGTCGGTCACATCCTAAAGTGTGGTAGCATGTTATAGATATACCGGGGCTTTGTAACCATCTGACGTAGAATAACAGCTCGTAAAATGTAAAATAAACTGCATAAAAGAAAACGTAATTTCCCACAGCCTAAAAATTAAATTTTTGCTAGACGTCTAATTAAAACGCTAAGGTAATCATTTTCTCTACGGGGCTCGTTTCTACAGAGTGGAAGAGCTAGATTTAATGCCTTGTTCTAGCTATGGTATTAAACGCCTTGCTCTAGCTATGGTATTACACGCCTTGCCCTAGCTATGGTATTACACGCCTTGCCCTACCTATGGTAATAAACGCCTTGCTGTAGCTATGGTATTACACGCCTTGCTGTAGCTATGGTATTACACGCCTTGTTCTAGCTATGGTATTACACGCCTTACCCTAGCTATGGTATTACACGCCTTGTTCTAGCTATGGTATTACACGCCTTGCCCTAGATATGGTATTACACGCCTTGTCCAAGCTATGGTATTACACGCCTTGCTCTAGCTATGGTATTAAACGCCTTGTTCTAGCTATGGTATTACACGCTTTGCAGTAGCTATGGTATTACACGCTTTGCAGTAGCTATGGTATTACACACTTTGCCCTAGCTATGGTATTACACGCCTTGCTCTAGCTATGGTATTACACGCCTTGATCTAGCTATGGTATTACACGCCTTGCTCTAGCTATGGTATTACACGCCTTGTTCTAGCTATGGCATTACACGCCTTGTTCTAGCTATGGTATTACACGCCTTGTTCTAGCTATGGTATTACACACTTTGCCTAGCTATGGTATTACACGCCTTGCTCTAGCTATGGTATTACACGCCTTGCTCTAGCTATGGTATTGCACGCCTTGCTCTAGCTATGGTATTACACACTTTGCCCTAGCTATGGTATTACACGCCTTGCTCTAGCTATGGTATTACACGCCTTGCTCTAGCTATGGTATTACACGCCTTGCTCTAGCTATATTACACGCCTTGCCCTAGCTATGGTATTACACGCCTTGCTCTAGCTATGGTTATGCACACCTTGCTGTAGCTATGGTATTACATTGCCGCAACCCCCAGGATGCGAACCACAATGGTCAAATAACACCGAACCACTGATGTACCTTTGGAAAACGGCAACTGATGTAAGGAGATTTACCAGTATGTCTCGTTCTGTTTGTTGTTCGAAATAAAATCTTTCTTTTGTGAACCGAACACTCTGACCACGGAGCTGCACTAGTACTTATTACCACCACCACTACTACTACTACTACTACTACTTTCTCTACCAGCTTTACCTCTCCCACTACTTCTCCATTTTCTTCTTTCTTCCTCTCTTTGTCCCGTCCCTGTCCCACAATGGCTCCCTTTCCTTCGTGTGTTAGTGTGACTTGGAAATGGTCCAAGTCGGACCGAAATATCGTCATAAGCTTCTCTTTCCTATGTTCGGGCCATTTATGCATTGTTTCAGTCACGGTATTGTGCCTTTTTGTTCTTTAAAAGAAAGATTATGCCACTGATGCCTTGGCCAGAGTGAGACGTCCACACCCCTACCATGACTGACGAACTAGTTGCAGTTTTCACAGCCCAGGTTGTTAGCAGCGCTCCCCGAGCGGAGGGAAGTTAGAGGATTATTAGTAAGGTTCGCATAGCGCTGCGGGGAATCCAGGGCCCTGGCGGGAAGGTTCTTAACTACCGCATTATTCATGACGCCATTTCCGGACTTTATCATCATGGTTGCCTGCATACAGTCTTCACGAGGCAGTCTGTTGTTAGTGCTCTAGTAGCAGCGATATATTGTTGATTTGTGGTGGTGGTCTGTTGGTGCCGGTTATTGTATGGTGCAGGGGATTTAATATCAGATATTGTTAAATGTCTAGTGATGCTTGCCTATCCGTGGTCTTGTGCTGCAGGTCCAATGGTGCTGGTGATATAGCTGTATTGGTCTGGTGGTCGAGTGATGCTGGTGGTTTAGTGGTGCTGATGATCTAGTGGTGCTGATGATCTAGTGGTCTGATGATCTAGTGGTGGTCTAGTAGTGCTGGAGATCTAGTTGTACAGATCTGGTGGTCTAATGATGCTGGTGGTTTAGTGATGCTGATGATCCAGGGAAGATCTAGTAGTGCCGGTGATCTGGTTATACTGGTCTGGTGGTCTAGTGATGCTGGTGGTCTAGTCGTGCTGGGGATCTAGTAGTGCTGGAGATCTAGTTGTACTGGTCTGGAGGACTAGTGATGCTGATGGTTTAGTGGTGCTGATCTAGTAGTCTAGTAGTGCTGGTGATCTAGTAGTGCTGGTGGTCTAGTTGTGCTGATCTGGTGGTCTAGTGATACTGGTGGTCTAGTGGTTCTGGTGATCAAAGGTTCTAGTACTAACAGGGTTTCATATTGATTTATGACAGAAAAATTTTCTCCCATTTGAACTGTTTTTCGAGGGTTTTTCTTCTCATTTCAAGGTTGTTGTTTTGGTTCTTTCTCACTACAGAAGATGTGCAGCAACACAACCTTCGTCTCGTTCACTCATTTCAAGATCGTTGTGTTGGTTGTCTCTCACGACCTAAGACGTGCAGCAACACAAGCTTAGTCTCGTTCACTCATGGTTGTCTCTCACTACCTAAGACGTGCAGCAACACAAGCTTAGTCTCGTTCACTCATGGTTGTCTCTCACTACCTAAGACGTGCAGCAACACAAGCTTAGTCTCGTTCACTCATGGTTGTCTCTCACGACCTAAGACGTGCAGCAACACAAGCTTAGTCTCGTTCACTCATTTCAAGATCGTTGTGTTGGTTGTCTCTCACGACCTAAGACGTGCAGCAACACAAGCTTAGTCTCTTTCACTCATGGTTGTCTCTCACTACCTAAGACGTGCAGCAACACAAGCTTAGTCTCGTTCACTCATGGTTGTCTCTCACGACCTAAGACGTGCAGCAACACAAGCTTAGTCTCGTTCACTCATGGTTGTCTCTCACGACCTAAGACGTGCAGCAACACAAGCTTAGTCTCGTTCACTCATTATACAGCAAATTTCGTCCTAGGATGCTTCTGAAACACCGCACTGAACCTTGTGTTCAGTGATGCAGTTACGTTTTTGCAGTTACACTGAAGGCAATATTGTCTCGAAAAAAAGAAGACAATTGTGGCAAAATTCTCACTGAACATTTTTTTTTAGTAATGGATGTTATGGATTAAGTGTAATGTGGGTAGATAAGATAATTATTTTAATAATTGTTGTCTTGTGTTTTTTAGTTCTTGGGTTTATTCTTTGTGTTAACTCCTACATCCGATTTTTTTAAGTACTTCTTTTCTGCTTTCTTTGACTCCCTTGAAAAGCTCTTGATCCAAAGAACTCGAGCTACTCTTCACTTCCTTTAATCTATAATAATAGTAATAATAATCTGCCTTCTCTCTTTTTCAGCTCTTCATTCTTATCTTCCTCTCATTTTCCACAATATAGGCATCGTGAATCTACAGGTAACTGAGAAAGGAACGTAGAAATACACGAGTGGTAGCATGTTTGGTTCACAATCTAACTACCCGGGTTTAGTCCTAGGCTGGGGAGAGAGACGGTGGTAAGTCTCGTTGCACTTTACGCCTCACTGTTGACATAGTTAATAAGTACCTGTTTTTCAGCCGGCTGTTGTAAGTTATATAGCAGGAAAATCAAAGGTTCCCTGCAACTAAAATAAGCCACAATGACTTGCATTGTTTTTTGTTTTTTTGTTATTAATTCTTCAGGATTAATATCGTCAGTGTTGTTTTCCTCTTTATCCTTCACCCTCTCTCTCTCTCTCTCTCTCTCTCTTTCCATATAAGTTAATTTATTCTTTTCTCTCGCATCTCTGTACTGTAATTTACTTGTCTTCCATCACCCCTCACTTCTAGTATTTTCACTACTCACCATCACTTTATCCTTTCACGCTCCTTTCGTCTCTTCCTTTCTTCCTCTTTCTTACACTTTCTCCCTCATGCGAGAAGCACCCTTGATCTCTATTCTCTCATATTCTCCCTCTCTCCTCTTCTCCTTCCTTCTCCACCTTACTCCCTCGTTCCCTTTAGTCTCTTGCCCTCATTCTCCATCCTTCCATTATTCTCCATCTCCCCTTCATTTTCCGTTCTCTCCTCCCCACCCCAGCAATCCGCCACTCCCAGATCCAGCAAATCACTCAGACTAACAATTCAAGGATCGTTGGCCCGGCATCCCGCTGGGCAACTTCTTCCTCGCCGGATAAGTAACAAAATGATCTTAACGACAACCTTAATTAATTTATATAAAAGCAAAGATGGTCTGTAATTCTGGTTTCAACGAGTGAGTGTCATCTGGCGAGCGGAAGCTGGTGAGGGATGTGAAGGAGACAGTAATCAAACAAAAGTACACATAAGGGTAGAAAACACACACACACACACACACACACACACACACACACACACACACACACACACACACACACACACACACACACACACACACACACTACAAGCAAGGGCAAACATTATCTGACCTCGTCAACTCTGTCTGATTTATGTTCATATTTCTTCCAGCTCAGATACAATAATTACCCTTAATTTCTCCTATCTCGGTAGGTAAATATTTTTTTTCAATTGTTTGCCTTGGAAGCTGATCTAAATTAATTATGTCTTAAATTATACGTTATGCATTCATTTTTATATAAGAATGAAGTATATTAAGTAGGTATTGTATTTACTGTGCCTCCGTTTTCGCTTATCAAAATTAGATACATCACACTGTGACTGACCTGATCTGACATTTTACGAGGTTAGCGCCGAGCACAAACCCTTTTACCCAAGAAACCCAACCCTTTTACCCAAGAAACCCAACCCTTTTACCCAACAAATTCGACCCTTTTACCCAAGAAACCCAACCCTTTTACCCAAGAAACCCAACCCTTTTACCCAAGAAACCCAACCCTTTTACCCAACAAATTCGACCCTTTTACCCAAGAAACCCAACCCTTTTACCCAACAAATTCGACCCTTTTACCCAACAAACCCAACCCTTTTACCCAACAAATTCGACCCTTTTACCCAACAAACCCAACCCTTTTACCGAACACATCAAGAGGATCGCCTGCCTGTCACTGAGGAATACTTAATAAGTTATATAATCGGCGTAATAACACCGTCAATGAGTTGAAAGATTCAGCAGTATATTTAATGAGTATTATTAAACATTATTCAGTGTATTTAATATAATTTTCACAGTATTCAATATAATTTTCACAGTATTCAATATAATTTTCACAGTATTCAATATAATTTTCACAGTATTCAATATAATTTTCACAGTATTCAATATAATTTTCACAGTATTCAATATAATTTTCACAGTATTCAATATAATTTTCACAGTATTCAATATAATTTTCACAGTATTCAATATAATTTTCACAGTATTCAATATAACTTTCACAGTATTCAATATAATTTTCACAGTATTCAATATAATTTTCACAGTATTCAATATAATTTTCACAGTATTCAATATAATTTTCACAGTATTCAATATAATTTTCACAGTATTCAATATAATTTTCACAGTATTCAATATAATTTTCACAGTATTCAATATAATTTTCACAGTATTCAATATAATTTTCACAGTATTCAATATAATTTTCACAGTATTCAATATAATTTTCACAGTATTCAATATAATTTTCACAGTATTCAATATAACTTTCACAGTATTCAATATAATTTTCACAGTATTCAATATAACTTTCACAGTATTCAATATAATTTTCACAGTATTCAATATAATTTTCACAGTATTCAATATAACTTTCACAGTATTCAATATAATTTTCACAGTATTCAATATAATTTTCACAGTATTCAATATAACTTTCACAGTATTCAATATAATTTTCACAGTATTCAATATAATTTTCACAGTATTCAATATAACTTTCACAGTATTCAATATAATTTTCACAGTATTCAATATAATTTTCACAGTATTCAATATAACTTTCACAGTATTCAATATAATTTTCACAGTATTCAATATAATTTTCACAGTATTCAATATAACTTTCACAGTATTCAATATAATTTTCACAGTATTCAATATAATTTTCACAGTATTCAATATAACTTTCACAGTATTCAATATAATTTTCACAGTATTCAATATAATTTTCACAGTATTCAATATAACTTTCACAGTATTCAATATAATTTTCACAGTATTCAATATAATTTTCACAGTATTCAATATAATTTTCACAGTATTCAATATAATTTTCACAGTATTCAATATAATTTTCACAGTATTCAATATAATTTTCACAGTATTCCATATAATTTTCACAGTATTCAATATAATTTTCAGTGTTCATTATAATTTTCACAGTGTTCAATATAATTTTCACAGTGTTCAATATAATTTTCACAGTGTTCAATATAATTTTCACAGTATTCAATATAATTTTCACAGTGTTCAATATAATTTTCACAGTATTCAATATAATTTTCACAGTGTTCAATATAATTTTCACAGTATTCAATATAATTTTCACAGTGTTCAATATAATTTTCACAGTATTCAATATAATTTTCACAGTATTCAATATAATTTTCACAGTGTTCAATATAATTTTCAGTGTTCAATATAATTTTCACAGTTTTCAATATAATTTTCACAGTGTTCAATATAATTTTCAGTTTTCAATATAATTTTCACAGTGTTCAATATAATTTTCACAGCATTCAATATAATTTTCAGTTTTCAATATAATTTTCACAGTTTTCAATATAATTTTCACAGTTTTCAATATAATTTTCCTTATCTAGGAAGCTGAATATTAAATATTGGTTTATAAAGGTACGTTTTTATAATCCTTTTTTAATGGTTACCTTGTCAATAAATTTCATTGAGCAAGTGATGCAAAAACCAATGATATAAAAAAAGTAACTTTTCAGACAATACTCTGACTCCTGTGACATTTCAGAAGAAATTATATTGTTATAACAGTCGACAATACATTATAAAACAGTTGATATTTATTGGAATTTTTACTAATTCTATGTTGAAAGTAGCAATATTTTACAGACTCGTTTGTTTTCTTGGATGGGATTCGAACCTGGGTCTTTTGGTCTCGGATTCTAGTCTGACCAACCAAAGCTTCCATTGTGAAAAGTTTTAGAAAGAGTAAAACCGCATGGTATGTATTGAAGCTTCTTATATATGTCGTGCCGAATATTTAAAACTTGCGATTTTGGCTGAAACAGCAAAGCTCTAATTACCAAATAAGGCAAGCGAAAATTTGTGTATGCAATAATTTCGCAAAAATCATTCTGAACCTAACGAAAAAAATATATTTCATTGTGTTTGTTTATTAAATTATTGTAAACTTATCTAAAATATATTCAGTTGGATTAGGCCAAATTAAATTGCGCTTGTTATAAGGTTAGGTAAGTTTTCTAAGGTTCTTTGGTACAAATTATTAATTTTTACATTATTACAATTGAAAAAATATATATCTAAACGTATAAGAGAAAATTTTATAAAGGATTTAGTTTTAAATGAGTTCTTGCTAATTGACCAGATCTACCTAATCGGCAAGTTAGAAAGTTAGGAGGAGGTGCGGGATTGCCAAAACTGTTCTCCCGAGGGCTGAGGAAGGGTTGTTGAGGTGGTTCGGACATGTAGAGAGAATGAAACGAAGCAGAATGACTTCGAGAGTGTATAAATCTGTAGTGGAGGGAAGGCGGGGTAGGGGTCGGCTTAGGAAAGTTTGGGGGCAGGGGGTAAAGGAGGTTGTGTATGCGAGGGGCTTGGACTTCCAGCAAGCATGCGTGAGTGCATTTGATATGAGTGAATGGAGACAAATGGTTTTTAATACTTGACGTGCTGTTGGAGTGTGAGCAAAGTAACATTTATGAAGGGATTCAGGGAAACCGGCAGGCCGAACTTGAGTCCTGGAGATGCGAAGTACAGTGCCTGCACTCTGAAGGAGGGGTGTTAATGTTGCAGTTTTATAAACTGTAGGGTAAAGCACCCTTCTGGCAAGATAGTGATGGAGTGAATGATGAAAGTTTTTTTTTTCGGGCAATACCTTGGCGTGCAGCTTGCGCTACACGTTGATCCAAGGCAGCCAGCTTTCAGGGAGAAGGCTTACAGCTTTTCATCTCATCCCCTGCATGCATCAGCCTTACTAGAGATTTTAACAATGCAAGGAATTCGCAAGAGCAGGCGAAATATACACAAACACTGATCTCTGGCTGAAGGAGACTCGAACCTACGAACCTTGGAACAAGGTATGCAGTGCTATACCAATCTCACCACACTAGACAATACCTTGGCGTGCAGCTTGAGGTTCGAGTCTCCTTCAGCCAGAGATCAGTGTTTGTGTATATTTCGCCTGCTCTTGCGAATTCCTTGTATGTATGTATGTATGTATAATATATATATATATATATATATATATATATATATATATATATATATATATATATTTATATATAATATATATATATGCACTAGGTAGCAGGTTGGTAGACAGTAACCACCAAGGGAGGTACTACCGTCCTGCCAAGTGAGTGTAAAACGAAAGCCTGTAATTGTTTTACATGATGGTAGGATTGCTGGTGTCCTTTTTTCTGTCTCATGAACATGCAAGATTTCAGGTACGTCTTGCTACTTCTGCTTACACTTAGGTCACACTACACATACATGTACAAGCACATATATACACACCCCTCTGGGTTTTCTTCTATTTTCTTTCTAGTTCTTATTCTTGTTTATTTCCTCTTATCTCCATGGGGAAGTGGAACAGAATTCTTCCTCCGTAAGCCATGCGTGTTGTAAGAGGCGACTAAAATGCCGGGAGCAAGGGGCTAGTAACCTCTTCTCCTGTATATATTACTAAATGTAAAAGGAGAAACTTTCGTTTTTCCTTTTGGGCCACCCCGCCTCGGTGGGATACGGCCGGTGTGTTGAAAGAAAGATATATATATATATATATATATATATATATATATATATATATATAATATATATATATAATATATATATATGCACTAGGTAGCAGGTTGGTAGACAGCAACCACCCAGGGAGGTACTACCGTCCTGCCAAGTGAGTGTAAAACGGAAGCCTGGAATTGTTTTACATGATGGCAGGATTGCTGGTGTGTTTTTTTTGTCTCATAAACATGCAAGATTTCAGGTACGTTTTGCTACTTCTACTTACACTTAGGTCACACTACACATACATGTATAAGCATATATATGCACACCTCTCTGGGTTTTCTTCTATTTTCTTACTAGTTTTTTTTTTATTTCCTCTTATCTCCATGGGGAAGTGGAACAGAATTCTAACCTCCGTAAGCCATGCGTGTTGTAAGAGGCGACTAAAATGCCGGGAGCAAGGGACTAGTAACCCCTTCTCCTGTAATATATTACTAAAGTTAAGAGAAACCATTGTATTTCTTTTCGGGCCACCCTGCCTCGGTGGGATACGGCCAATTTGTTGAAAGAAGAAATTACATACTATATGCACACACACATGCGCAGTGTCAGCTTCGATTATAATTTATTTTAAAAACAAATTGTATGTTGTAATGAAAGCGAAATACCTGATTTATGTTTGTATCTTCGTTGTGTGTGTGCATATGTTTAAATATTTAATTAGTCTTTTGTTATAGAATAGTTATTGTTTTTCACTCCACTTAAAAGGAATCCGAGTTAGGCAATAAACTGCACTACCACACAGTAGCTGATATCAAAGAAATATATATCCGTTGCTTTCTGTAGAGCAAAAACACTGAAAAACAAACAGGAAGCTTAACACTCATCATTTGTCAGCGGAATAAAACCGGGAACATCCTTACACACATCAAAATATAATACCCACTTCTCATCACAAAAAAAAAAAACATGAAAACATTTTTTTTACAAAATTTGAGCACCTCTTCCCCTCCCTGGCTTTATAAATTAATAACAGCCACGACAACAACAATGAACCTCCTTATCAAATACAAAACCGTCACTAACAATCCCTACGAAAGTGCAAAGACGTCATCCTATTTTGTTTGGTACGTACACGTGTGTGTGTGTGTGTGTGTGTGTGTGTGTGTGTGTGTGTGTGTGTGTGTGTGTGTGTGTGTGTGTGTGTGTGTGTGTGTGTGTGTGTGTGTGTGTATGTGTGTGTGTGTGTGTGAAGAAGTCGAGTTGGTGAGTCAGTTCACAGGTATTGAAGCCTCACCTCAGACGATCTTCTAGTTCTCACTTGTATAGCTCATGTGCATAGAAGTCATTATTGCCTCACGTCCAGGTGGGAGACACATCGAGCCCCCACCCCCTTTTCCTACTACAATTATTCCCTCACCTCACGCAGCATGGGGGTGAGAGAGGCCAAATGTAATTAGCGCGTAATTAAATATATTTTTTTCGTCGCTAATAAGATTCCCAATGTTGTATCAACACGCTCTTCGTCTCCATTTTCGTTATGTATGTGAAGTGCTAAAGCCGTGTGGATCGCTTAGCGCAAGAAGTAGTGGAGGCTCGAACTTCCGTGCATGAAGATGGGACAGGCGGTACCTAACTGGACTCGCTTTGTTTACTCATCAACGCTGCGAGTGGACGGTATGGAAGTTTTCCGTTGCAGTGTTGATGAAGTTGACATCCTTGTTAGGGTTGCACGTCAAGGAACCTGTTAACCTCCATTGTGTTTATATCTTTCGTCATCACAATTTTCAGCGGCATGACTATCACCATCGTTTTATCGTACTCCAAGAAGGTGATTGCATCTCCCAAAACGGTCACTTACAATGTTACTGTAAACGTTTGCTTCACATAGTAGACTAATGCATGAAGATTAGACTGGTCTTACCATGATTTTCCGCCGAGGTCTTGAGATATGTGCTCACTGAGGTTCCCAGTGATGATTTCCGTTTGGAATCCCCATTGTTCAATGTGTTTAGACTTCCGTTTATATCTCTGAGATCTCCGATGATGATCCCGTTCAAGTCCGGGTTGATGTATCTGTTTATGTTCACGTTTGTAATTATGCTGGTTGTGGTTTCGGCTAATGTCTCATCTCGGCTCAGCGCTCAAATCCTGTTCGTGTGACTGCTGAGGTCTGTTGCATTTTCTCATGTTTATAGACCAGTTGAAATTGAAGTTGATGAGCTCGTTAGGCTCTCTTCCAAAGTTTTTTTTTTTTTTTAAATCCTCGTTGATGTACTCGTTACGCTTGATACCATAATGTTAAATAACATGGCTACCTTTCATATTATCGTTAATTGTTCCGATGTTATTAGTGATAGTTCGTGCTTCTTTCCCCGTCTCCCTCTCTCTCTCTCTCTGTCCGTAAATGTATGGATTAATGAAATTCATAGAAAGTGGCATTTCATTCAAGATCTATAGTCTTGCTATGCGAGTATACAACAGGAATCTGTTAACCGGCTTGCACTCTAACAGGGTTGTTTTCTATGTAATAAACACGTCTAATAACAGTTAAGCATCACAAACTTATACTTACATTCAGTACGGAATTACCAATAATTTCCTGTGTACTTCTTTATAGTTCTTAAGTATATGTTTTATTTCCAGTTGAGGAGACCTAGTCTGAGACTGGGCCGTGGGGGCAATGACTCCCGAAACAATTATAAGTCATCTATAATTTAAAATCATTATCTATGGTTACTTAATATTAGCAGTAATTATAATGTATAAGGCAGGGTGACCCAAAGAAAAAAAAACACATCACTCGTCTTTCCAGAAGTGCACGTAATCGTGAGCCGGTGACAACCCATCGAACCACAACATACACAAACGATTTTTCCAAGTGCAGGCGCGACACTTCCACGGAACCTACCAAGTCCTCGATTGTAGATATTGCTATGCCCATACTCCACCATTAAGAATGAAAAGCAACTCACCTGCACCTTGCGTAAATGTAAACCTCTCACAAGCCCCCTACTACTTTATATCACCCCGCAATCTCCATCCATCCAACCCTTCCAACAACCCCTTGCACCCCCACCTCCCACCGTAACCTTTTTACTCCAGTTTATCTCTATGACCAAAACATCTCAAAAGCTTATTATTCCAGGGTTTATTGCTAAAATTATCAGGACCTTCACTAGACCACAGCACAAAATATGCTACAGGAAATTGTGCTTATTTATTATTTAGCAAATAGGGTCACTACAGTGACCACTGTCAAGAGGTTATTAAGTCTTTTAAAACTTATCTAGATATAGTTGCATGGAAAACAAGCAGCAGAAAAAAGTATAGTGCCGGCATATGATTATTAAACGCTACACTACAAATTTTAAATATAAGTATTTGTTGAAAATGAGGGGAAAAAAAGAGTTCTCAAGTAATTTCTAAAATCTTCGTTCTTCTGACCTTTCATTTTCCTGTAACAAAATATGATTTTCTGCAGTGAATAATTGTCTGGTGAAGCCAGTCATGAAGCCAGTCATGGAGCCAGTCATGGAGCCAGTCATGAAGCCAGTCATGAAGCCAGTCATGAAGCCAGTCATGAAGCCAGTCATGAAGCCAGTCTTCAGGATTATCGAGAGTGAGGGTATGGAAGTATTTCAAGCACTTACCTCATTCCTAGCACACTTGGTCTCTAGTTTAGATCAAATACCTGGAGTATACCTAGAGAGAGTTTTGGGGATCAGCGCCCCCGCGGCCCGGCCTGTGACCAGGCCTAGTTCAGTCATATAAACCAAGATAGCTAAAAACGTTTCGTCTGAACCACATGCACAAGATATTGATTACTGAAGGTGTTTATATTAAACCACATGCACAAAATACCGATTATTGAAGGTGTTTAGTATGAACCATGTGCCGCCTTATCAGATAAATCTGTGTCCTCAAAATTACTCTAGCCCTAAATCAAAAGTTACTGTGTCAGGCAAGTTATAAACAACTACGGTTTACATGACCTGCTTAGAAATTTCAGTGGTACCTGATCCTACTGACGCCCAGAGGAGATCTAGACAACGGCCACATACTTATACATATAAATCACAGATCTGAAACTTGACAACATTCTGATCTTCGTAGACCATTACGAGCACCTTACTTGTTATTGACATTTGAAATGACGTGAAGTCTTCAGTCACAACTTGTGGGTTACGTTTAACTGTTGTGGCATATTCTTAGTGCATGATTAATTTGTTTATATGTGAGATTGAATTCAGTCGCATATTCCTCATGTTTGCCAATCATCATTAATCTCATCGTCCGTCTCAGCGGTGTAAACAACAGTAGATTCAGTTCACACATGAACACATTCACATAGGTGAGAATGTGCTCAGGTATGTCAAATACATCTAAACTGTTGTCAGTGTCAAAACCAACCCCCATCTGTCCCAACCTATTCAGTTAAGGGTGAGAGGGAAAGGCAGGAAAAAGGGTGGGAGGGAATGACTAGATTAATCCTGCATTTCTATCCCCTCATCTCCCTCATACCTTATGGGGTTCTAACCCTCAAGGCTTCACTAGATACCTAATGATTCCAAATATCCCTTATACAGAAGAGAACACAGTTCCATGATTTATTGCATTACGTAAACAAAAAGTGTTTATTTTTTAAGACAAGTCTACCAACTGCATTAGTGAATAAAAACTATTATCCTGTTAATATTTTAAGTAATCATAGAATATACATGTTGATGCTCTCAAATTACTTTATATACCATATGCAAACGATGAATTTCAATGCTCTTTTTTTTTTAATATAAAAGCTGCCTTGATAAAATGTTATGAAATAATATATGTAGTTACAGAGTTGTTATATATTCGTCGAGACAGAATCCTGACACTGGTCCAAACTTTTCAATGACCCGTTGTAGTTGTGTTTGTCGGGAGGCAGGACAAGTATCTTCTAAATGAGTCTTTATCGTATAGATGATACGTGTGTAGATGTCTAGTTACAGGGTACAGGTATAATGTTTGTCTGGAAACAGGACGTGTGTTTCCTGACGCGGGTCTTAGTCAAATGATGACACCACACAACTGGAGCTTTTGGTTATCTGACCGAGGACTTCCTCTGGCTTACCGGTCCACCCCTTTAATAATTATAGTTATGATTATAACCATTAGGAGTAGCTATAGTTAGAGATGGCCTTACTCTTATTTCCTGGAAGGCTGTTGACGGTTCAACCTTGCCAAAGACTATGATGATAATAATAATAATAATAATAATATTTTTAATATTTTTTATTAATAGTAATAAAATTAACAGAAACAGCAAATAAATTAAAACTCGTAATATCAAAATAAAAACTAAGTGTTCTTTGGGCGGCTCTCTGCATGGAGCACAAGACTTTTCCTTCTCAACCAAAGGTATAATTATAAACGAATTGCAATGATAAAGACGTCTAAACTCTTGAATGAAGCCAGAAGTGGTGTACGCTCGCTGTTATTTAGATAGAAGATTACACCTCTAAGCGTCTAATTATGTACCCACTTTAGGGACAATCTATAATCTTTTATTAATAGTATTAATTGTAGTGGAGGCGTTATCCTTCTCTGCAGTACGAACGTATACGAGTGTTCTTGCATTGTTAATTATTTGTGCCGAGCTATTTGTGTCTGTGTTAATCAGAGCTCTTTGTGAGTAATTTTAACATATACTGCTGAATATAATTAAACGTTTGGATGACGCAAAAAATATATATATACAAATCAAATAGATCGATATTATCCTAGTACCAATATATTATACATGATCAATAACATATCACTTTATCATTGTCATAACAAATATATCCACAGAATCGAGAAATAATAATTACGGAGAAGTCTTAAGCCCTTTGGGATGATACTGCTGTTGGGTATAATAAAAGAGAAATAGATCGAAATGTATGGTAAAATATCTCATTTAGTGTTTGAAAAAAAATTAGACTGTTGTCTGGAGGATAGTGAACCAAATTACCCGTTGTCAAGGCGAGAAGTCTCGGCGTCTCTTGTACAACTGGACGACTCGTGACCGAAATTAATGCCCGTATAATAACACTGATAATCGGATTCCCTGTGGAGGGTTGAGAGAGAAAAATGAATGGTTAGAGAAAGAGACGGAAAGAGAGGTAAGACCTGTGCAACATTTGGGTATCTTTATTTCAGAAGATACCCAAATGTTGCGTAAGACCCTCATTTATCGGCTTGTTTGTTTTCTAAACTATTTATTCATATAAAGATAGACAGAGGATAAAAAAAACGATTTATTGCTCTCCTGGGCCCGGCCTGGATGAATCGGTCATTCCAGCAGATCCCTCAACACCGGAGGGATGTGGGCGGCCTAGCTGTTATAACTAGTCCGCTTTTATCAAGGCACCGCACTTTTCTTCCACCTGGCAGACAGCTGTTATACCATAAGACGGGCAACAAAAAGCAGCTGTACTCAACCTGTACCTTCTTAAGAACACAACTTCATATGCTATCATTCATTTCTAGAATGAGTCTAGAACATGTTAGCACAGCAAAGGAACATTACTGAAAAAAAAGTCAAGTGACCAAATATAGTCTCTGGTTCCAACATCATCTTATTCCCTATTTGTATGTTCCTTAATAAAGATTAATGAACTGAGGCACGTTGCAACTCTTTAGCTTGCAAATGAAGGTAGGAACTCTTAGTTTAGCCCTTTAACAACTCGTAAGTGTTAAAAACAGATGGTAATGATAGATGACTGTAGATTTTACTGTTTGTAATAAAGTTGTAAATGGGTGGATGAAGAAAGAGATTGTGGTGGAAAAACATTTTTAAATGAGATGTTTTATTAAAGCGACGTCTTGCCCGCTGGGAGCTTTATCAGACACACGACAAAGTCCTCTAGTGAGCGAAACTTTGCATTGACATGTTTCAGACTCTTCGCCATCCGATAAAGACATCCCTGTATTTCATTAGCCCAACCCTCTCTACCTTAATGCACACAACAGTAATAATGCAGGACGGATACAAGTTTCTAACACGCCAAAAAAAAGGAGAAATATAAATACGTTAGCATTATATATATATATATATATATATATATATATATATATATATATATATATATATATATATATATGCAAGGAATTCACGAGAGCATGCGAAATATACACAAACACTGATCTCTGGCTAGACTATACCTTATATACCAATCTACCCACACTACAATACCTTGGCGTGTATGCGCTACACGTTTGATCCAAGGCATAGCTTTAGGGAGAAGGCTTACAGCTTTTCATCTCATCCCCTGCATGCATCATATAGAGATTTATATGCAAGGAATTCGCGAGAGCATGCGAAATATACACAAACACTGATCTCTGGCTGAAGGAGACTCGAACCTACGAACCTTAGGACAAGGTACGCAGTGCTTTACCAATCTACCCACACTGGACAATACCTTGGCGTGTAGCATGCGCTACACGTTTGATCCAAGGCAGCCAGCTTTCAGGGAGAAGGCTTACAGCTTTTCATCTCATCCCCTGCATGCATCAGCCTTACTAGAGATTTGAACAATGCAAGGAATTCGCGAGAGATCAGTGTTTGTGTATATTTCGCATGCTCTCGCGAATTCCTTGCATTGTTCAAATCTCTAGTAAGGCTGATGCATGCAGGGGATGAGATGAAAAGCTGTAAGCCTTCTCCCTGAAAGCTGGCTGCCTTGGATCAAACGTGTAGCGCATGCTACACGCCAAGGTATTGTCCAGTGTGGGTAGATTGGTAAAGCACTGCGTACCTTGTCCTAAGGTTCGTAGGTTCGAGTCTCCTTCAGCCAGAGATCAGTGTTTGTGAATATTTCGCATGCTCTCGCGAATTCCTTGCATTGTTCAAATCTCTAGTAAGGCTGATGCATGCAGGGGATGAGATGAAAAGCTGTAAGCCTTCTCCCTGAAAGCTGGCTGCCTTGGGCCAAGGTATTGTCCAGTGTGGGTAGATTGGTAAAGCACTGCGTACCTTGTCCTAAGGTTCGTAGGTTCGAGTCTCCTTCAGCCAGAGATCAGTGTTTGTGAATATTTCGCATGCTCTCGCGAATTCCTTGCATTGTTCAAATCTCTAGTAAGGCTGATGCATGCAGGGGATGAGATGAAAAGCTGTAAGCCTTCTCCCTGAAAGCTGGCTGCCTTGGATCAAACGTGTAGCGCATGCTACACGCTAAGGTATTGTCCAGTTTGGGTAGATTGGTAAAGCACTGCGTACCTTGTCCTAAGGTTCGTAGGTTCGAGTCTCCTTCAGCCAGAGATCAGTGTTTATATATATATATATAATATATATATATATATATATATATATATATATATATATATATATAGTGTGTGTACTCGGCTAATTGTACTCTACTGACAGCGTGAGTCCTGTCATATCTATTGTTAAGACTATGTATGGATCCCGCCTCTGCCACCACACTGTCTAGGTCGTTCTACTTGCTGTCTACTCGAGTGATAAAGTAGTATTTCCTGACGCTGTGACTCGCCTATGCATTTACTTTCCACCTGTGCCCTCTTGCACCCGAGACTCGCCTCTCAGACTCGCCCTGTCCACCCTGTCAGTTCCTCTCAGTATTTTGTACGTCGTAATCACGTCTCCCGTGATCATTCTGTCCACTCATAACTCTCAGATGTAGGACTAATCTATTAACAAATCTGTTTCTTTACATGCTTTTCCGGATACAGGTTCCATGCTGCCATTGCCATTAGCCATGTATAAGGACTTGAATGCCTCCTTGTTAAGGTTCCTGAATGCTACTTTTAAATTTGTCAATCTGCTGTTTGTGTATTAAACTACTGAACTAAGTAAAATGTGTTAATGACACCCTGCTAAACAATTTATATATGAAACCTACGAGACAAGAGGCTTTAGAGATAGTCCCCGAAGTAACGCTAAGTAATTTAAATATGTGAATGATGTTCTCCGCCTGTGACAGAGATAGCAAAATACTGATGAATTCTTACCTAAACTCAGTGGCATAGCACCATCAATTCAGTTTCCTAATGAGCATAAAAGGGATTATAAACCGACATTCTTAGTTGTTCTAATCCATCATATTCACGAGAGATTTAAATTAACAGTAAATAGTTAACTAATGTATCGTCAGACATTCGCTGTTATTCCAACCATGGAACTAGTGTTAAGGAATATTTTCCTCGCAGTGTTCTTGAGAGCTTTGCATTTTTTTTAGCACTGAATATGTAGATAATGAAAGTGATGGGATATCTAACACTACCACAAAACTGAGATATCTCGAGGAATTTGTTGACGTTTTAATGTCAGCCGGGAGAACATTCTCCATGACTGAATCTAGGGACGTACCTCCCATGAAAAAATTTGCTGGTTCTACCCTACAATGAAAATCTATCCAGCCTATTTGATACATTGAAAAGGTTCAATATAAAAGTTGCCTTTAAGAATACTGGGACAGATGGTGTTCACCACCTAATCTCCAAGCTACGAATTCTCTGCATAACATCCATACCAAACATTGTTCTCAGACACGACATCTTCACTACATTCAGCCTCCTTGCCGCAGCATTCACGATCAATGCTCCACACCTGTATATAGGAGCATTGGTACCACTATCCTATCATGCATTCCCCTTTTTGCCTCCACGGATAACGTTCCTTATCACCACGGAGGCCTCAGTACACCACTAACCTTTTTACCCTTGTCAGTTCTATGGTTCACCTCTTCTTTTATAGACCCATGTGATACACAGTAGGCTTCTTCAATCGAGTACAGAGAAGTTGGCAGGAGCAGTAGAGATGTGAAGACGATGTTATCACTCCATCACCCTTCAAGATTGTATATATTTTGGTAGAATTACCGACAATATGTAAAGTAAAAGGACACAAGTGCAACTAATGGGATATTTTATTAAAATGTCACATTAGTTGCACTTGCGTCCTTTTACTTTAAACCCTTGAAGACGTGGTTTTGAGGTGATCAGTCCCTCAGCCCGGAGAAGAGCTTTGTTCCAAAGTTAGGAACAATGTGAAATTTAAGCGAGAGTATGGAGACTGATATACTGTCAGAAGAGAGGTGAAGTCCAATAGTAGAAGGAAACATTTAATAATTGAGAGGTCAAGTCCCTCTCACATCCAACCATTCTCACTTGAAAAAGATGTCCAAGGTGTTTTCTCTTCTGTACCATGATACCATTGTGATGCAATAGTACAGAAGAGAAAAGACTTTGGTACAGAAGAAACCTTGGTACAGAAGAGAAAAGACCTTTGTACAGAAGAAACACCTTGGACAACTTTTTCAAGTGAGAATGGTTGGATCTGAAAGGTACCTGATCTCTCAATGATTACATTCTTTTACTATTGGACTTCACCTCTCTTCTGACAGTATATGTCTCCATACTGTCGCTTAAACTTCACATTGTTCCAGACTTGTATGTGATCAGTCCATCACCCTCTTCAAAGGTGATGGACATCACTACTGCTCCTGCCAACTTTTCTGTACTCGACTGAAGAAGCCTACTGTACTGTGTAGGCGAAACATTTCAGAATAAAGATACTTAACTGTTTCATGTGTGTCTTGCCAACCTGTCGAAATTATATACCATTCTGATATTTATAGACCCATCTGCTGACAAGTCCACTCAAATAACTGGGCACATTCACTTCCTCCATACTCCCTCCTTCCAATCTGATACCATATTTTGCATTACCTAAATTTCTTGTTGCCCTTATCACCTCAAAAGCTCTGTGTCATCTGCAAAAAACAATTGTGACAACTCTTACTTTGTATTAAGCTCTTTATCTCCCAATGCCACACCTATTCCCCAACACCCCAGTATTTACTTCTTTTACAACCCCATCTATAAATTTGTTAAATAACCATACTTACATCACACATCCCTAAGGCTTATTTTTACTGGGAAATAATCTTCCTTTCTCCTATATACTTTAAGCTGTGCCTCGCTATCCTCGTTAAAACTCTTAACTACTTTTAGTAACTTACCACCTATTCCATCCATTTTCAATATCTGCGACATTGCTTCCCTATCCACCCTGTCTTATACCTTTTCCAAATCCATAAATGCAACGAAAACTTCCTTACATTTATCTAAATACTATTCAGTAATATGCTTCATTTATCACACTTGGTCTACACATCTACCCTTCCTGAAACCTTGTTCATCTGTGAACCTGCCCTCCGTCTTACCCTTAATTCTTTCCTTTATCCAAGGGATATATTCACACTTCCTACCAATCCCTAGATACCTTCCCGTCTTTCATACATTAAATAAAAACACCCAGCGCTCCAAATTTTAACATTTCTACTTTTAACATTTTTGTCTTGATCCTATCAATCTCAGTTGCTTTACCCCTTCATTCTACCCACAGCCTCACGCAACTCTCCCAAACTCACATCTGGCTCTTCCTCATTTCTAGAAGATGTACCTCCCTGCCCAATGCACGAAATAACAGCTTCCCTATCTTTTTCAACATTGAGCAGTTCTTCAAAATATTCCTTCCATCTTTCTGATAGTTCCAACTCCCAATCTAATAGCTCCCCTCTTCTGTTTTAATTTCACTCCATTTTTTGTTCTTATTCTCAGCAAAATTTGTTGGTAGTATCTCGCCCACTCTCCCTTTTTTACTCTCCATATACTCCACTCTGCTTATCACTTCTGTTTTGCATAAACCTCTTATACGTTAACTTTTTCTCTCTTGCCACTCTCTCGACTTCATTATTTCACCAATCGCTCCTCCTCCCTCCCGCACCCACCCTCATATATCCACAAATTCCTGCTGCTCACTATAACACCGTATTCTTAATCTACCCAATACCTCTTCAACCTCCTCAGCTATACTCTCTCTCTAGCCCATCTTTTCACTAATATTTGCTTAAATCTTACCCTAACTATACCTTTCTTTAGTTTATAAACCTTCACCCTTCTCTTACTGATGTCATTCTCCGTGGACCTCATCTACCTTTTACTCTCACTGTATCTAAAACTAATCTCCTATATCTGTTGCCCTATATAAACATGCACATCCAGAAGTCTACCCATCAACCCTTTATCCACTAAGATATAGTCAAGCAAACTACGTCCCATATCATATGTCGTATACTTATTTATCCTCATAAAATGTGTGTTATTACCACACCTTATTACCACCCCCCTCTCTTCTCCAGGTGTATAAACAGTATAACGTACTTGTTGCATCCGACCCTTATTTTACTCCTCATAATCCTTGAATTTGCATATTAATATTCCATCTTTAATATTTATGAAGCCGAGTAGCCGAGTTTGGTGTGTTCGGTGAAGGTTTTCTTTACCGAATTAGCAGAATGAAATTTTTTTTTTTTGAGATAATTCAGCGGAAATCAGTCTGAACATAACGAAAAACTGTAGATATATATCATTGATTTGAAACGATATTAAATAAATTTAAACTTACCTATGCTATACATAGCAGAATTTAACTAAAAATATGTTAGGTGAGGTGAGGTTTCCAAGTTAGGTTTGGTCCTAAAATGAAAATCTTTATATCATTTCAAATGAAAAAAAAATGGTTTATCATTTTTAAAAGAATTTTTAGGAAAAGTTTATTTCTTAAAGTAATTCTGCCTATTTGGCAAGTTCGGCTTATTTAGGCACACATACATATTTGTGTATGTGTGTGTGGGTAATTCTATTTTAAAATTTTCCTATCTGATATTACATACGACGCATATTATATCTTCACACTTTTATATTGTTAGCATATCGGTTGGCCACAAAAGGCAGAACACCAGAGCACTCTGACCCCAACACAGCCAGAGAGGGAAGAGATTCTTGGATCATACTTGATAATAACTAATTCCTTTACCAAGAGCGTCCGTATTGAGCTCTAAGAAACGACGAGCGAAAATAAACATTAACTTGACACGAAAGCAGTAAGAAAACCGCGACGGCGCACGAGAGGCTGAGATAGACACACCGAGATAAGGAAAGAACATGGTGAGCAGACTCAAGGTGTAGTTGATCTTGCCCTCACTAGATGGCAGTAGTGATAGTCTCGCATTTTGCACGACTTGGCTGCTTTTTTTTTTTTTTAAACCTTACCCACCACCACCACCACCACCCGTTCTCCTCTGCTCAGGAATCCAGAGGATCTGGCCCAGCAGTAGCGGACGATCTGCCCGTGTGACTTCTTGACGGCCAAGATAACTCCGCAGCGCTGCGATAACTTCATGCTCTGATGCTCGTGAACTGCTGCTCTCCTGGGCGTCTCAACACGTTAATAACCAGAAAATGATTCCACACTGACCACATCCTAATGCAATGCTTTTGTTTTGGTTTTATAAGTGTACTTAAGGAGCTGAGATTTATGAGGGTGGGGGGGGGTAGGGAGACGACATGGGTTACGACCGCTAAGGGTACATACATAACTACGGGTAAAACTCAGCGCCTTGACGGGCGATAAGTGGATTGTTTTTCTTACTGAAATGTAAATATATCCTGATAGACCTTAAGTCTATCAACACAGTGAATGTGTTGAAAAATTGCAGCGATAATCATATTGTGATGAATTATTAACTCCCCATTTAAATGGGAAAATCGATAATCATCCCCAGTTATCATACGAAATCAAAATTTGGATAAAATAACCAATTAATAATAATAGTAATAAATAAATATAACGAGGTGTGCCAAATTACGGGTGTGTTATATCAGTATGTGTAGAGAAGTATAGGAGTGTGAGTACAGCGGCTGGAGAAGGTTTCCGGGGTCAACGCCCCCCCGGCCCGGTCTGTGACCATAATTAAAAATATACCGAACACTACTACTACTACTTAGATAATAAAAAAAAGTTTCGCCTTTCTCTATTTTAACTGTTTCAGCAACATCATAACTCGAACCAAAACATCGTCGTAAACTTTTCTGTCTCGTATGTGCGGGTAATGTGTATTGTTCCAGTCACTGTATTGTGCCTTTTAGTTTTCTAACTTTCTCGGTTTTAATCTCATTTTTTTCGAAACGTTTCGGTTTGTTTATAGTTTAATTTGAAAGTATTGCATATATAGATAATTTTAAAATTTAACTGGCTTTAATTTTGTCGATGTTAAGTTAGTTATTATTTGTATTCTGCGTAAATATCTATGATAATTTGATTATTGACTCAACTATATTCATAATATACATAAAACGTTACAATGAAACCTTAAAACCGATGTTGTTACAAATACATTATTTTTTTTTAGAGAAAATTTGTATGTGCACGTAAGCAAAAGCTGATAATTTGCTATAAATATTTAAAAAATACTGAGAAAGAGAGAAAAAAAACGCGATGACGAATGATGGGAAACAATGTAAATGCAAGTTGCATAGAGACGAATATATTAAGAAATATGCCTCAAGAAAACCGCAGACAGAATGACACACAGTGAAGCAGCAGACGAGAGCGAACAACAACCACAGACAGAATAAAAACAATAGTAAATGTCAGTCATAAAGATGATTATGATGATGGAGATTAAAAAAAAAAACGGCGACTGAAGAATAAGCAAGTGTATACGGATTAACCAACAACGGTGTAAACAACTGACCAACAACAGTATAAACAATATTAATCATAATCACCAAAAATGTAGTCCAAGCAGCCGAGTACTTTCTTTATTAAATATATGATTAATTGTCACACATGTTAAAGAAGTGACTTAGAGAAAAGCCAATGGTGGTAGTTCATGCATGGAGGGACTCGTGGCTCCGAACATCCATGGGAGAAGGAGTGTCACGAGGCTTCCTTAGAGGCAAGAGTTAAGCTGGAAAGCAAAGGGTCCCGTCTAGGAAATGTCACAATACTGTGCTGGAAAAATTCACAACCCACAAATTTCTTGTATCTTCTAGTGGATGGATGAAGACACTTGGACCACGAATGCCAGTAATGCTTTAAAACTGTGCCCATGACACTGATTTTTACTGGGTTTAGTCTGTATTTCCTCCAGTTGCTCTCATTCCATTGACTACAGCAGTGAGGAAGTTAAAGACCAGCGATCCAACGAGGGACAGACATCGGACGAATTATGGAAGGACTTCAGATGTTCTGCAGACAGACATCGGGCGAACCATGGACGGACATCGGACGAACTATGAACGAAAAGTAATAATGGAAAACACGGAGCGAGCGACAGAGATCAGCTGACAGCGGACGACCAAAGCACAATGATAGGTAACAGACGAATGTTGTGCGGACATCGGGCGAACTACGGACAACGAACGAGCAACGGACAATCAAAACAGTGTACTGGAGCAACAGCAGTGACAATATGCAAATGAAAAAAGGGAAAAAGAAAAGTGTAATTCAACGATTTTATAAAGAATATGACAAAGTTTGACACATAAGGAATAATATATACACACAGTACATTGAAACTTGATAAAAAATGTTTTGACATATATATATGAGAGAGAGAGAGACAGAATCAATTATGATACAAACAGAGAGCACGGTAAAAAAAAAGTGAAATATAAGAAACATGATATATTGAAATAATATAAGCCAAATAATAATAAACAAAAAATCAATAATATAATATAAAAATATATAAGGTAATAAATGTTCCGTAAATAAAATAATAGATTATTAATACTGTAATATACAAAGGAGAAATACCGTAAGAAAAATATGAATACACCAGAATAAAGTTAAATATTTATAACTCTACACCTGAGATTTCTGGGATTAATATTATTGGTGATTTCAGTGGGAATATTTGCATGTGTTATGCAGCACCTAGGGAATGGGAGGTAAGCAGGTTTGATCAATTAAAGGGACGGTAGATTTAATTCCTCGGATCACGAGCCAGCATCGAGGCATCCCCTTGAAAGACTGGGATCCATAGCCTTAAAAATTTCAGTAAAAAATAAGTATGAGGATTCTCCATGAGATTGTCTGACTTCCCATCCCTGCTTTCTCTGCCTGTGGAAAGGGAAGACACGCGACCATTACATAGCTGAGTATCCAGTAGCCAGTGACTCGGGGAATAGTGTGCTTGGAGCTGTGCAAATATTTTATCTACTCAGAGGTTACTTGAGGAAGTCCTCATTGTGCTCTCTAAACAGTGGGAATAAATGGTATAAAATACCAACACATTGGAAAAATAAACCCAGGTAGATCTGTTTGTGACTTGATAAAGCCCACTGTGTGGGCGAAACGCTGTCAATAAAGGATCACATTATACTGCTTCTGTGTTTATTTTTCCCTAAACAGTGTGGAGACAACAGTGAAAGAAACAGAAGGACGTGTACAGTACGGAGCAGTATAATGTATTTTGTTTAATATACAGACTGCTGCTTTATTTTTTCTACACTGTTTTTCCTGGTGTTTCTCATAGTTCATCATCGAAGTCCTTGACTCGTAAGTGTTCTTCTGGTATCCCCGAAGAGGTATCATTAAAAAATTGAGAATATTTATCTTCCCCCAAGGTTTTCGTTTGTAAGTTGAGACTGCTTGATCCCAAACTTTCAGATCCTCTTATCCTCTGAGACGTACGTCCAGGAAACGCAGTGTGATGCTTGCTGCTTCCTCCATGATGAATCGCTTAAGAACCACATTTAAGTGGTGTTGGAAATATTTGAAACTGACTTTCTCTAAGTACTTCAAGATATATATATTGACTAAAACAGCAGTCAAATGTGATCCCATTGCTAAACCAGTTTTATCTGTAGTTCACGAATCCAAATGAGAAAAATGTTGAAAGTGACACTTTAACCAAGCCGATGAAGTTAGGAGTGATTAAATTGAAGTTAACATTATCGGTGTCGTGAGTACGTTAGACGTCAAAGACTTAGTTTGTGGAAACACGTTTGTAAAGGAAAATGATGTCGAAACTTGCCAGTTTCTTGTTCATGATGCTGATGTTTCCTAATGTTTCCGCAATGACTGTGGGACTGGCTGTTGGTCCCTGATGGAGGAAGAAGTTAACGTCACACAGCTCACCAGACAAAGGGATCAACTGATGTTTTCTGTAAACTGAAAAGTATCAAGTAAAGACGACCTGACTTGCTTCCACTACATCATGATTTAAAAATCAAGAGAGTGTTAATCAGCTTTTTCCTGCGAACTCGTGGAATTGGTGTCGTGTGTACGGGAGTATATTTTTGGGTACCTTTGGGAAGGGGTGGGTTTGATAAGGACCTGCCTTGTATGGGCCAGTAGGCCTTTTGCAGTGGTTTTCCATTCTTATGTTAAGCCTACAAAGATACCAGTACACCTGTAGATCTGGCATCGTAAATAATACATGTGTACACCATCACAACACCCACCCACACCATGGCAGAGGACAGAGCTAGCAAACAAAAAAAATAAAACGTAGTTGTTTAAAAGTCATCTACAATTTAACTAACTCCATTAAACAAAACTGTGGAATGTTCACAGTGGCTAATCACAACACATCATCCTGGAATACATGAAACCTACTGTGGTCCAGTGGACTTCCTGCAGTGCTCCACAAATACTCGCCATATTTACACATAACCACCTTACACAAGCTTTAATTTTTTTTCATTGTGCTACATGATGAAGGTAACTGGTGAGTGAAACACACTGTCATTGCCTGTTTACCTCTAAAAAAAAAAAAGCTGTAAAATGAATAAAAACAAATTAGAGTGCACGGAAAAGTGACCATCACTGGCGATAACTAAGCAACAGCCTTCAAATACCCTTGCCACCCTTCCCCTAAAAAATACAACTGCAACACACGAAGGCAATTTGAAAGAGGCCAGCTTCCAGACCATAAGCTTATACTTACCTATTGACGATTCTGAGATGAGGGGAGGGTACGCTTTACCGAGTATTAGAAATGAAAGACCATTCAGTGCTGTAATTATTACTACTTAATATCCTTTGGAATACTGCCCTGAAACTGTCTCCTTCGACTATGATTACCTTCCACCTGGGAGTCTTTAAAAATTGTAAAAGGGCTAAAGTTTTTTTTTTTTTATTTCCCCTGGTGTTCTTTTGAATGCGAGCATGTAAAGTCACAAGGTAACAATTAAAAGACAAGGAACCTGTAGGATAAATGCAGAATTACAGGTTTTTGCAGAAATAAAAGAACCATTAGATTGTGGCCGAGTAGTTTGACAGACACATGATAGTCACTCGGGGTTCTGGTATGTACTAGTAGAATTGGATAACTTTTCTAATATACTAAGCTTTTACCAATCCCAAGGAAAGTCCCTAAAACTGTTAGAGGCATTCCTAGAACTATTTGATTCCATTTTTTAACCACCAAGAGTTAGTAACTACGTTAATCATGGCTCGGAACTCAAGGGTGTAAGCTTTTTGGATGTTGATAGAATCTTAAGAGGCAATGCATTCATAATAGTTTATCCCCCAAAATGGAAAACGGAATAGTAGAACATTCCACTCATGTTGAAGATAAAAACTTGTGATATTCACAAAGAAACTTCGGATGTTTGGTCTGGATGAAGGTGGAGGATGTTAATAAATCCTTAAGATATGACGCTATGAAGCTTGAATTACCCAGATGAATAAAGAGTAAAGTAGCAACTGTATTAGGAAGATACAGCTATGAATAAATAGTGAATTACACAAACCCACTGGAGGGTTAGTGTGGGATCCAGAATGTGAGAATGAATGTTTACTCAGCAATCCCACAGCTGCCACCACTTGTAATACTTGGGATGGGAGGGAGAGGGTGTAACACTTGTCAGGGTAAATAAAGGGATTTTTTTTATGATGCTGTAATACGTATATTAATGAATATTTATTTTTATTGGTTCATAGTTGAGTGGAATTCTCGACTTTAGAGCAAATGATTAGTAACTCTGCGTTAAAAATCTTGGTCTCTTTAAAGATTTTGCAATAATTCCTTTTTGCTTGATAGAAAGGCAAAGTTGTGCAGTCTTTATTGACTGAGAATTTCTGGAATGAGTTGAATTTCGCTTCGAAGAAGTAAAACTGCGCTCCAGGGAATTTATTCATTGCTGGAACCATTAAAATTTCCAAGTAATTCAATTTTATTAGACAAAGTTTTGCTACAGTTTTATCTTAGAATTCTTCTGACATGCAAACAACTCATTAATTAAAAATTAAATAAATTGTTATATTTAAATTCCAGTGACCGAAAAAGATCATCTTAAAAATCTTTTATCATCTCACATAAGAATCTTAATGAAATCAAATTTAAGAATCTGAAAATTGCGTGGATAAGTATCATGTAATATTTCAGCGATGCTGTCGACAACGATCTGTGGTAAAAAAAGGGATCGTTTAGTAAGGCAGAGACATCCAGCAGGAAGCTTTGCTTTCCCTGGCCAAGCCTCTAGCAAAGGAAATTCTTCTGATGACAAAAGTTATAAGAACATAAGAACATAAGAATGTAGGAACACTGCAGAAGGCCTACTGGCCCATACGAGGCAGGTCCTTATCAAAACGACATCTACCTAAAGCTACTCAAGAAATAACTCCCGTACCCATTGACACCAATCAAACCCAGCCCCTCCCACTCATATATTTGTCCAGTCTCTTCTTAAAGCTACCCAAGGTCCTAACCTCTATCACCCCACTGGGAAGACTGTTCCACGCATCTACAACTCTGTTAGAAAACCAGTACTTACCTATGTCCTTTCTAAATCTAAATTTATCCAACTTAAATCCATTATTCCTGGTTCTTACCTGGTTCGACACCCTCAGTACTTTATTAATGTCTCCCTTGTTTATGCCCGTCATCCACTTATACACTTCAATGATATCTCCCCTCATTCTACGCCTCTCCAGAGAGTGGAGATTTAAGGCTTTAAGTCTATCTTCATACGGGAGGTTCCTTACACAGTAAATCATTTTAGTCATTCTTCTCTGTATGTTCTCTAATGAGTCTATGTCCATCCTGTAGTAAGGGGACCAAAACTGAGCAGCATAATCTAAATGAGGCCTCACTAGTGATGTATAGAGCTGTAAAATAACTTTTGGACTTCTGTTACTTATACTTCTTGAGATAAATCCAAGTAATCTGTTGGCCTTGTTGCGCACACTGAGGCACTGCTGTCTTGGCCTTAGATTTCTGCTTACCATGATTCCCAAGTCTTTTTCACATTCTGTATGACCAAGCTCTACTTCACCTAGATTATAGCTTCGAGGGTTATTTTCATTACCAAGGGCAAGTACCTTACACTTATCCACATTAAACTTCATCTGCCATTTCTCAGACCAAGACATTAATTTGTTCAAATCGTCCTGGAGTTCATTGATATCCTCCTCAGAGTGAATTATACGGCCTATCTTTGTATCATCAGCAAACTTACTCATGTCACTAGTAATCCCTTCATCAAGGTCATTAATGTAAATTATGAACAAGAGAGGGCCTAAAACTGATCCTTGTGGAACGCCACTAGTGACTAATCCCCATTCAGATTTCACTCCATTAATGGTAACTCTCTGCTTTCTATTGGTAAGCCATGCCTCAATCCATGCTAGAACCCTACCTCCTATACCATGAGCTGCCACTTTTCTTAAGAGTCTCTTGTGAGGTACTCTGTCGAAGGCTTTACTAAAATCCAAATAAACAATATCATATTCCTTATCACTGTCAACTGCCTCAAATGTTCTATTGAAGAACGTCAGTAAGTTTGTCAGGCAGGAACGACCTCTCGTGAATCCATGTTGAGATTCATTTATCAAGTTATACTCTTCAAGGTGACTTCTGATAATGTCAGCTATAATTGATTCTAATAACTTGCCCACTATAGATGTCAGGCTTATTGGACGGTAATTTGAAGGAGTGGACTTATCCCCTGATTTGAATATAGGAACCACATTAGCCATCTTCCACATCTCTGGCACAACACTGGTAGGGATGGACGCATTGAATACACTCGTTAATGGCTGACTAAGCTCCATCTTGCATTCCTTAAGTACCCTTGAAAACTCATCGGGTCCCGGGGACTTATTTTGTTTCAGTTTGTCTATCTGTTTAATAACCATGTCCCTCGTGACAGTAATATTAGTTAACTTAAATTCATCAGGAACTAAATAATTGTTAATTATTGGAATCTCATTTACATCTTCCTGTGTAAAAACTGACAAAAAATAGTCATTAAATAAGGAACACATTTCCAGTTCATTATCCGTCAGCTGTCCATTCCCAGATTTCAGAGGTCCTACTTTTTCCTTCACCTTCGTCCTATACACTTGAAAGAACCCCTTTGGATTAGTCTTTGATTCATTAGCGACTCTAATTTCATAGTCACGTTTAGCCTTTCTAATCGCCTTTTTTACTTCTCTTTTAAGCTGAACATATTGGTCAGTAAGGTTAACCTCTCCTCTTCTGATGCGCCTATAAATTCCCCTTTTCTCCCCTAATAGATGCTTTAACCTCCTGTTAACCCATTTGGGATCGTTATTATTAGACCTAATTTCTCTCTGGGGAATGTATATACTCTGGGCACTGTGTACATTATTAAGAAAACAATCATAAAAGCAGATCCCTTCATATTCATAAGTATGATTATCGTCAATAAAATCATTAGCTAGATAACCCCAATCAAGATTAGACAGATGTTCCCTAAGTCCATTATAATCGGCAGAACGAAAATCGGGGATTTTTACTGTATTATCATTATTCTTGCATTCCCAATTAATGCTAAAGGTGATGGATTTGTGATCACTTGCGCCAAGCTCTTCAGTGATCTCCAGATTATTCACTAGTGTTTCCTTATTTGACAAGACTAGGTCTAGCAAATTATTACCCCTGGTAGGTTCAGTTACTAACCCCTGGTAGGTTCAGTTACTAACCCCTGGTAGGTTCAGGAGAAAATTCAGGCATCAGAATACTTTTTAATGCACATTAGACAATGTGAATCCAAATTGCATGAAATTAAGAAAGAAAATGTCGTAATTGAAATTAAAAGTTTCCATCTTCAGACTGAGATTGGTGGTTAATTTTAAAGGTCCCCATAATAAGAGAACACTGGTTCGCTCCCCCCTCCTTGGCTGGCTTCTCCTCGCTGCATCGTACTCGCACCATTGTGGGTTTGATAACCCCCTCCCCCTCACAGAAACACACCACCCCTCACTTCCACATTATCATCAGTCCAGAGATCCCCTTTATTTCCCATAGCCAAGAACAATAGGTACTTCTCTTTGGCTCAGTATATTTTCTGATGAGTTGAGTTGATGAAATAGTGCAGCTTATTCTCGGCCTTAACACTGCAATGTTGAAGGTCGTGTACACCGTATTAGCACTGGTGTACGTCAGTGCATTGTTACAACTAGTGAACGTCATCACATCGTTACAGCAGGAATGTCAGCACATCGTTACAACTGGAATACGTCAGTACATCGTTACAACTGGAATACATCAGCACATCGTTACAACTCGAATACGTCAGCACATCGTTAAAACTGGAATATGTCAGCACATCGTTACAACTGGAATACGTCAGCACATCGTTACAACTGGAATACGTCAGCGCATCGTTACAACTAGTGTACGTCAGCACATCGTTACAAGAGTAATCCTCTTAGGTGGAGATTTAGTACGAGGAAGTTGAACTCAGATTCCTAAGCTTATGATGGTAATAACGTAAATATGCATCTGTTCTTAAATGCTTTTATTATAACTCCTGGCATCCTTTAGCAGCAGAGGAAATGGCAGGAATTATACTAATAATAGCCTCAGTGAAAGGGCTTAATATTTTCAGAGATAATACGTAATTGTGCGAGGAAATGCCAGATTGTTTCTGATAAGTGGATTACGCATTGTTTTGCACCAATATAAAATTCCTGTATAATGCATCCTCAGTGAGCGAAACAATTACGCAATTTAGACAGTGTCTCGTATGGAATATTTTTTTTTTTTTTGCGAACGATGTGTTTTAATACTGTCCGAAATAAAGGTAAATCCAACAAAGTCTCAGTATTTTGTGAAGTATGAAAGTTATTGCACCAATAAAACGTAATTTTTAAAACTTCCAGTAATCATATTAGCATAATCACTTATTCTAGCAACACAACTCTGAGTCACCGATTTCGATCAAGATAACAAAACTAGACTTCACGATTACTCCTTTATTATGTCCTTAGTAGAGCTAGTGTTAAAACTAGTGGGTCCCATAACCCTAAAACACTAACCTAACCTAACCTAACCTAACCTAACCCAACCTAACCCAACCTAAGCTTACCTTGCCTTACCTTACCTAACCTAACCTAACCTAACCTAACCTAACCTAACCTCATCTAACCTAACCTCTCCTTCCACGTGGTATTCCATGTGTAGTCTTATTCCACCTTCCGTTTTCATTACTTTGCATTTCATAGGATTGAATTCAGATAGCCACTTTCTTGACCATGCGCGCGCGCTCTGGTGTGTGTGTGTGTGTACTCGCCAAATTGTGGTTGCAGGGGTTGATTCATAGCTCCTGGCCCCGCCTCTTTTTAACTGAAGAAATACTTCCTAATCCCTGTGACTCACATAAGTCTTCAATTTCCAATTGTGTGCATGTGTGTGCGCGCGCGTGTGTGTGTGTGCATGTGTACTCGTCGAGTTGTGGTTTTTTTGGGGGGTCGAGACTCGGTTTTTGGTCATCTTCCTGGACTCCTATGAATATGCATTACTAATTTCTGGTTTTCTGAACCTTATCATATCTGCTCTTGAAGCTGTGTATTCAGTTTACCACTGTTTCATCCAAATCATTCCACTTTTGAACCACCCTGTGAGTAAAGAAATACTTCCTTATATCTCCATGGCTCATCTGTGTCTTACCTTGACTCTCTTAATTCAAACACACTGTCTCTATCTGTCCTACCAGTTGCTCGCAGGATCTTGTATGTGGTAATCATGTCCTACATGTCCTCTCTACCAAGTTGGTCACGTTCAGTTCCTTCAACCTCTTGTAATGCATTCCTCTCAATTCATGTAATAGTCTGGTTGCAAAATTTGGGCGTGGGCTTCATGCTGGTGTCGCGTACTCAGTGATTGATCTAATCTGTGTCTTGTATAAAGTTCTGCAGGATTCATTGATTAAATTCCTGAATGCTGTTCGGAGATTTGCTACTCTGCATATGTTGCTGGCGTTATACAGTTTGTGTGTAATTCTAGCGATATACTCTCTGATAGTTTACAGCTTCTCTCCGCCCAAGTTATAATCTGCGTCCAGCCTGACCCCCAAATCCAAGTCCTTGCATTTGTTTAAAGAAGCCACTTGTTTGACCACAGCTGCCATCTGCTGAGTTCTTCCTGGAGTTTATCATTATCCTCTTATGTTTATATTCTTAATAGTTTTACATCGTCAGCAAACACTGATATACAAGACTCGATTCCATCTGATAGGTAATTCAGGTACATTAAGACCCGCAGTTGATCTAACACTGATCCTTGTGATCCATGCTCGTTACTCCCATTCTGTCTCATCTATTACTGTTACTCTTTGGCTTTTGTCATCCATGTACTTTTTGACTTACTGAAGCATTGTGCCTCTTAACCCTGCCTGTTCCCCTAGTTTCTGCACTTATATCCGGTTTGGTACTGTATCATATGCGGTTTTACAGTCCATGAAAATTCAGAATGCTCAACCCTTAGATTATGGTTTTGTCTGTGTGTATATGTCACAGACTTAAAATTTGCGAGACAGGATTTTTAATTACCTAAAACCGTGCATGCTATGGTTAAAGAATCATCATCTAAACAAGTGTTCCATTTTCCATTACTATATTCACCATTTTGACAGTGTGCATGTTAAAAATACTTGCTGTTAGATCAGGGCCTTTTGTGGTTTTCCCATTTCATTGATAAGGACTGTGTTTGTCTAGTATTTAGTTTTTTTCGCAATTGTCCTAATTAGATATTTTGGTTAAATAGAATCTGAGATAGTTCTTTTCCAACTTTTCTCAACACCCGTTGGGGATACTTTGTCTGGTCTCATTGCATTTGTTACATTCAACTGTCTCTTCACGTCTTTTTTTTCTGCTGATGATTTACGGCACCTCCATTTTTTTCTACGAAATCATCATTGATTCTTTCATTTATCACGTTGAAAAATTGTCATTCTCTGTCAGCGTCCCTACTGTTTCTCAGCTTACCTTCTTAATCATGTTAATTCGTTTCTCCGTCTCCTGCCTGTTTCTCGGCTCGCTGCTGTTTGATTTGCCAAGCGTCCTAGCTTCCTTGGCCTCCGTGGAGAGGCCGAGGGAAGGATCCCTGGGAAATTAAAGCACAGACTCATTGTTTTTCCTGTTTATTTTCTTCACGCCTTTCTTAATGAGTTCATGCATGCGTGCATTATAGGTCCTGGCCCCATCTCTTAACTGTTATACTGCTGACTGCCTTTACTGATTTTTGGCCTCCAGAGTTCGATCATATCTTCGTCCAGGTCAAACCAGACTACGTGTGGGGGTTAAAATACATGACAAGTGAGTGATAAAAACATACCGTGGTTTGTTTGTAATCGTCTTATTACGATTTCGTGAGTCATAATTTCGTCCAGGTCATTTAACCTACTCCTGACTCAGAGACTAAAATATTTCCCGATGTAGTGATTGGTAGTTTACGTGGTAACCAAAAATAATTATAACACACACAGAAACATCAAAGGCAAAAGTAACACTCGATAAAGGACTACTAGGAGGAATAAAACCAAATGCATAAATACTATCACATAGCTAAATTAATCAGCATTTAAAAATCTCATTAAATTATCTATGTTACTCTAAAAACTGTCTAAGGAAAACAAAATTTCCCGAGATCCCTACAGGCACCCCGGTA
This sequence comes from Cherax quadricarinatus, assembly GCF_038502225.1. Taxonomy (NCBI): domain Eukaryota; kingdom Metazoa; phylum Arthropoda; class Malacostraca; order Decapoda; family Parastacidae; genus Cherax; species Cherax quadricarinatus. The sequence goes on from NC_091292.1 coordinate 57,268,246, forward strand.
ATTATAAAAATCATAGTGACAGCCAAATGACCTAGGTAATAAGTAAACAGTATTTCAGTCAAGTGCACGCCACAAGTTACACAGCAAGAAACAGGAGCATATGAAAACAGATGACCATGGTGAGATGCTGCCCGATTCCTTAGGGAATGGCATACGATCAGAGACGTAATGACTTCAACATCTCTCAACCTTTCTTAAAGAGAGAACCCCGGAGATGATAGACATACACCATAATCTAGGGACTACGAGTGAATAGGGGAGGGGTAATCGTCGTATTTAGCTGCCATTTATTTCCCATGGCTGCCTATTTTTCGTATCTCAGCCTATCTCTATCCATTTTACCTAGTCCGGTGATTGTATTAAAGGGTCGTTATCATGTACTATATGGTCCTTCACTCTCGTGAAGTCTTTGCCCTTCAGTTCCAGTACCAACTTTATTTCGTGCCATTGACTCGTCTCTCGTTTCTTTGTATACTGGACCACTTCTGGCTACTTCTATTCACCTTTCTGGGCTTTTAGCATTTGGTCATTCCTCAGAACTTTTGACGACGGACTAGAAATAGCCTATCATATTTATTTAATCCCTGTGTGGAGTCCGCCTCCAGGGTGCCGGTGCTGTATTCTTTAAGCTTCTTTTGCAGTCTTTTATTGAAGAATGTTTCCGGTTACCTGTCTGATTTAGGTACGTAATTTTGAGGTTACCTGTCTGATTTAGGCACGTAATTTTGAGGTTACCTGTCTGATTTAGGCACGTAATTTTGAGGTTACCTGTCTGATTTAGGCACGTAATTTTGAGGTTACCTGTCTGATTTAGGCACGTAATTTTGAGGTTACCTGTCTGATTTAGGTACGTAATTTTGAGGTTACCTGTCTGATTTAGGCACGTAATTTTGAGGTTACCTGTCTGATTTAGGTACGTAATTTTGAGGTTACCTGTCTGATTTAGGCACGTAATTTTGAGGTTACCTGTCTGATTTAGGTACGTAATTTTGAGGTTACCTGTCTGATTTAGGCACGTAATTTTGAGGTTACCTGTCTGATTTAGGTACGTAATTTTGAGGTTACCTGTCTGATTTAGGCACGTAATTTTGAGGTTACCTGTCTGATTTAGGTACGTAATTTTGAAGTTACCTGTCTGATTTAGGCACGTAATTTTGAGGTTACCTGTCTGATTTAGGTACGTAATTTTGAGGTTACCTGTCTGATTTAGGCACGTAATTTTGAGGTTACCTGTCTGATTTAGGTACGTAATTTTGAGGTTACCTGTATGATTTAGGCACGTAATTTTGAGGTTACCTGTCTGATTTAGGCACGTAATTTTGAGGTTAGCTGTCTGATTTAGGTACGTAATTTTGAGGTTACCTGTCTGATTTAGGTACGTAATTTTGAGGTTACCTGTCTGATTTAGGCACGTAATTTTGAGGTTAGCTGTCTGATTTAGGTACGTAATTTTGAGGTTACCTGTCTGATTTAGGCACGTAATTTTGATGTTACCTGTCTGATTTAGGTACGTAATTTTGAGGTTACCTGTCTGATTTAGGTACGTAATTTTGAGGTTACCTGTCTGATTTAGGCACGTAATTTTCAGCGATTCTTTCTTGTCCTAGTTACAACTCTTGTAAAGAGTGTGTTCCTCTCAACCCCGTCTATGCACCAGAGTATTTTGCATGGAATCACGTTCCGTCTTGTTCACTTGACCCGTGACGGAATGCACGGCTCCGTAATTCTCTCTATATATCATTACACACAACTCAGATTCCAGTCCGGATGCGCTAGGCGAGGGGTTCCGCACCGGCGCTACATACTCAACAATGGGCTGCATACATGGGCTACAGTGTGTTCTGAAAGTCTTGTCTAAGTTCTTGAACACTTCGCTTTGGTTTGCGAGCTTAGTTTGTGCTGCTATGACTCACTAGGTTAGATGCTATGATCCTCCCTTAAGTGAATGTGACTTACCTGACTAGGTTAAGGCATTACCTGGAGTTTACCTGGAGAGAGTTCCGGGGGTCAACGCCCCCGCGGTCCGATCTGTGACCAGGCCTCATGGTGGATCAGGGCCTGATCAACCAGGCTGTTACTGCTGGCTGCACGCAATCCAACGTACGAGCCACAGCCCGGCTGGTCAGGTACCGACTTTAGGTGCTTGTCCAGTGCCTGCTTGAAGACAGCGAGGGGTCTACTGGTAATCCTTCTTATGTATGCTGGGAGGCAGTTGAACAATCTTGGGCCCCTGACACTTATTGGCTTAAGCCAGTGGGAGAATTGAACCTGCCTCGTACGGGCCAGTAGGCCAGTAGGTCTGCTGCAGTGTTCCTTATTTCTTATGTTCTTAACCCATGGCAAGCTCCATTGGTTCAAGCCCCACCCGTACCATGATTTGTGCTGCTACTGTTATCCTGCGTATATACCCCTCAGGGGACAGATATGCGGTAATGATTATTCCTAAGTCTTTTTAGGTATCCCCCAACGGGTATCTTTTAAGAGGTTGCCTGAAAAAAAAATTTCTTTCTACTTTTTTTATTTTATTTCGATTTTAACTCGAGAACGCTTCCTCCACTCAGCTTACAATTGTCACCATTTGTATAAGGTAACAAACACACACGCTTACATAGTTACATTTTGCTACCTAGGAATTTTATGACCACCCTCCAATATATTTTTGCTTGCATTGAGGTAGAGGAGGCTGAGCTTTTGAAATACGGGGATATCTTTCTCGGATCACACAGTGACCGAAAGGCATCTAGTTTTATCTGTTTCCAAGAGCTCTTTCCCCCCTGTCTTTAGTCTAATCTTCCTGTCTCACTGCTTCATAAATTTAATTGTGTTCTGGTTAAATTCGACCAGAAGTCAGTCGAAGGTGGTACTGAGTACTCATGTTTCATGAAGGTCGTAATCTAAGGACGTTGCCTTCAAAATTAATCAAGTGGTTCACAGTACGGACAGGATTCGAACCTATGGCAAGCCAGTGTTGTATCATGCAGGCTGAAAAAAGCTTAATCGAACTAGTTATAATTGTATACACTAGGAAGGTTAGCATGGGCCCTTGTGTGGTCATAATTCCAGGTTTTAAACGACGAATCTCACACGTACATGACTGTAGTAAGATCTAGCTCGCCCACCTTCAGAACCGTTATCAGTGACTCGCCAAACTGTAATAACACAATTGAAAAAAAAGACACTTGGCGAGTTGTTTACAATCACATCATTACGATTTCGCGAGTCACTGATTAACTGGTTTGCTTTAATCATAATCAGATTAATAGCACTGAAAGTTGACGTGTTAATTTTACGGATATTAAAGATTTACTAAAGTTTATCTTACTTTAATTCTTTGCTGTCACTAAATTGATCACTGCTTCCCCCATCGTCCATTACGAGTTATAACATTCAACATAAAAAAAATACTGAGCTGTATCATTACGACTGGACTCTTTGTCTATATACGGATCTGGTTTAACGAGAGCAGTTATACATAAGTGGTTGGTGAATGCGAGTGTAATTCTGCACGGGACTCACGAGCAGTAATGCCGACTCTAAACTGCAATTTATGTCGTTGTATTATATACATTTTGAAGTATTTTTGCCCATGATGAACTGGTTAACGTACAATCAAGATGTTTATCGGTATTTGCGATCGCGGCTGTGATGGTATTGTTGTGAAGAGTTTGTCGACACTATAGAAATTATGATCTGGGGGTGTAAATAAATAATTGTAAGGAAGTTTTTGATACAACGTTAGCAGGTGGCCAGAGTGATAGCCAAACAGAAAAAAAATTACTATATATGTGTACTTGCCTACGTGTACTAGGTTATTTGTAGTTGCAGTATGAGAACTGTCATTTTGTAATTATCTCTTAGTAGTTAAAGAATAGATCATCTCTTGGTGTCCCGTCTTATAAATGTCCTGAATCATTTTTAAGTAACATGTAACATGTTGCATTTTTTTATGGACGACGTCACGCCAATAAAAGTATGGAAAGGCTACGAGAGGATCTAGATGGACTGCAAAGTTGTCGGATATGGGTAAGGTTGTGAAAATTGGGCAAAGTTAGAAAAAACTGAGAAATACAGAATTGGGAACATTAAGTAAAAACTTCAGATAAGGTAAACATCAGACGAATAGCTGTGGCAGCGTATGCGTGTCTAAACCTATGACATTCAAATATCTCAGCAGAGACTTTCAGGATTATGTATGTGACGTATGTCAGAATTTTCAGAGTAAAGTCTTCCTGCTAGTAGCAGGAAGACTTTACCTGAATAAATACATTAACAAAAATGCAGAAATTTGCTACATAATTTATCTGGAAATACGAATAATGTAAGAAGAATGAACCACGAAGAAATAGAAAATTTAAGGTGAATGGGGGGGGGGACTCTAGCATTTCAAAATATTTAAAGTACTTAGGGCAGACAATGAAAGCGTGTTAAAGGATGAATCCAGGAATAAGGAGGTGTAACTGGAAACTAAAAACCACGAAGGAGTCATTAGTATGGGTCACTGAGAGGGATTAGGATGTGGAATGACATGGATAGGGAAACTGACAGAGGATGACACATTAGTTTTAAAAAAATGCAGGAAATTTTGTGACCATTAATGAATAATTGGCAAGCAGGGCCAGGAGCTGAGACTACCAATGCAACCACAGCTAAGTGAATACACAATGATGTGTTTTCTTGTTTTAAGATGCGAGTCTTTACGCCATGCCCTGGCTTGTGTCTCCTATAACAGGTGGAAAAATAAAGTACCCCTTAACCATGGTAATCTAATACTACAGATACATAATCTGACATTAGTGTTTTAGTTAACATGACCTTATCACAGCTCTGAGAGATGGCAGACCACATGCACATTAATTTTGCTTAAACCCAAGTCAGATTTTTGTTATTGTCCTGCGCAAGGAGAATCTTGAAATACATCTCGTGTACTGTATATGCTATCTTTATATCAACAATGTATCAAACTTTTTGTACCATATTATGTAATAAAATATATCTATTGGTAAAAAAGAATGAAAAGATGGGGTGGTAGGGGAAGTGGAATATTTAAACGGCTTCAGGAAGAAATCCAAATACTCTTCCTTGAAGCCTTTTTATCCACTTATCCGAGGCTATGGGTCCCACAATTTACACCAGAAGTGGACCCCAAATTCCTAAGATAGTTTTACCAAAATAACTGTCCCATGAGAAGTCTTCTAATAGTCTACAGATTATCATGGCTCTGTGGTTTTTATTTACAGAGAACCTATTATCATTGATTGATCGGCTCACAATCGAAATAACTCAGATTCCTTTTCTTAGCTGGGGGAGGGGGAGTCGTATGTGCGAGTCGTCTTGCAAATGCATTCCCTAATCGCCTAGCATTGAATAGGTACCTGGTTTTAAATCAGACATTATCGGCACTATCTTGGGCATGGTAGTGTACCTTTGATATGGTTAGACATTGAGATGAGAAAAGTTAACAGCTCTTACACTGTGAAAAATAACTTAACGTTGAATGGCCGCTGAGCGAGGCTGGAGCAACACACTTCTCATTCCTTAACAAGATATAACTTATTGCCGATCTTCCCCATCTCTCTTTATTATCTGCCTCCTACTTCAGTAAAAGTGATTCTGAAATAAAGTTTTGAAGCATAGTATATTTTATAATGAAAACTCAAAATAGCCTAACATGCCAGTTATATCTCCTTGTGATGTAATCTTATGGTAAAAGAAAATAATCCTTCAGCCATAATTACTGAACGAAGGAAATTATATATAATTTCAATAACAACACTGCGACTAGCCGGGGGATCGAACCGGTGTTTTTAGCCCGCCTCATGGTGAGCGAAAATTCACGATGATCTAACCCACTGGACCATACAATCCTTCAAGAATCACGCACCCAGCAGAACTAGATGTTGTATCGTGATCCGAGGACATACGATGGTGTACACAGATTAAATACCACTAGTTTGTATTACAATACTATATATACTGCTTGTGGAGGCTAGTACACCAAACGTTGAGTAGAACGAAATTAGCTCTGAGGCACCCACACCATCGTATGTCCTCGGATCACTGCACAATATCTGGCTGTGCTGGGTGCGTATTTCTTGTAGGATTGTATGGTCCAGTGGGTTAGAGCATTGTGAATTTTCGCTCACCATGAGGCGGGCTAAAACGACACGGGTTCGATCCCCGGCTATCGTATTGTAACCACGAACGAGTGGTTACAATACGATATATATATATATATATATATATATATATATATATATATATATATATATATATATATATAAATATATATATATATATATATATATATATATATATATATAAATATATATATATATATATATATATATAAATATATATATATATATATATAAATATATAAATATATATATATATATATATATAAATATATAAATATATATATATATATATATATATAAATATATATATATATATATATATATATATATAAATATATATATATATATATAAATATATATATATATATATATATATATATATATATATATATAAATATATATATATATATATATATAAATATATATATATATAATATATATATATATATATATATATATATATATATATATATATATATATATATATATATATATATATATATATATATATATATATATAGTGCCGAATAGGCAGAACTTGCCATCTTGGTTTAAATAGCAATACTCATCTTGCCATATAGGACAAGCGAAAATTTGTGTATGCAATAATTTCGCCAAAATCATTCTGAACCTAACGAAAAAAATATATTTCACTGTGTTTGTTTAGTATTAAATTATTGTAAATAAATCTAAAACATATATAGTTGGGTTAGGCTAAAATAAATTGTTCTTGTTATAATAAGGTTAGGTAAGTTTTCTAAGATTCTTTTGGTGCAAAATTAAATTTTTTTACATTAACATTAATGAAAACAATATATCTTTAAACGTATAAGAGAAAATTTTAGAAAGGACTTAATTTTAAATGAGTTCTTGCTAATTGACCAGTTTTATATATTCGGCACGACATATATATATATATATAGAGATATATATATATATATATATATATATATATATATATATAATATAGCACGCGTATACAAATAAATCATCCATGTTCCCTGGTTGTCCTTCCACTGGTTCATAGACATCATAATTCAGTGGCTCAGGGAACCGCAACATCTCTAATAATTTTTCAAAGTGACATTGATGATTATGACTACACATGATCATTATGGACAATTATCCATAAAATTATATACAGAATGTTTTAATGATTTGAAACTTAATTACCAAGAGCGACCTGACTGCCAAGTGTTTTGTGGAGAATAACTTGATCCAGGAACGTACTTGTGTGTCGCAATTAAAGTGTCACATACAAATTGAGGATTGTAAATGAAGTATTTCGCCTGTATGTTAATTATTAGATTTAGACAACATCTTTCAATTATGAAAACAGAGAATGTGTGCGTCATTTCGCACTTGACACGACACGGATTCTTCAAGACTACGGTGCTCTTTACAAACTCCAAGGCTGAGGGACTGATTACCTTGTCCTTTGTTTGTAGTTCAACAGTCTTCAGATTGTCCTTGAATTTATATTGATAAATCCACTGAATAGCGAAGCGCTTACAAATAAAGATACCCTGATGTTGCACATGTCTAATTCTTTTCTCTAATTGGTAAATAAGAGATTGATTACACTGGTCTACAAATTTTAAGCAACTTTGTGTTTCGGAGAAGAAAGGCATTTCGCTTTATGAATTTTGGGGTACTGAAAGCGAATGTGATCATGACAATTGACTGGCTAAAGGAAATCCGTACGTAATTTTTTTAAATAATTACGAATTGTGGCCATGGGAAATTATGTCTATGCTTTAAACAATTATACATTGTGCGTTTGAATCAAGAGCCGCCGCCTTTGTACGTTTTATTTACGTTCCTTCCTTCCCAGGTCAAAGATAACAGCAACCAGCCTGAGTGAAGAATTTTTAAAAAGAAGCCATTTTGAAATTTTAAGTATTACCATTCTTGGTGACCCAAAATGTGTCAGTAAATTTTTATTTATTTCCCTAACTTGTTTGCTGTAGATAAGAATTAAAGACGTTTCTCTTAGTACATTGTTTCTCAGCAAACTGCCTTTTTTCAACGTGCTGTGAGTTAGGTTGGAGGAGTCACGCGCTGTGAGTTGGGTTGGAGGAGTCACGCGCTGTGAGTTAGGTTGGAGGAGTCACGCGCTGTGAGTTAGGTTGGAGGAGTCACGCGCTGTGAGTTAGGTTGGAGGAGTCACGTGCTGTGAGTTAGGTTGGAGGAGTCACGCGCTGTGAGTTAGGTTGGAGGAGTCACGTGCTGTGAGTTAGGTTGGAGGAGTCACGTGCTGTGAGTTAGGTTGGAGGAGTCACGTGCTGTGAGTTAGGTTGGAGGAGTCACGTGCTGTGAGTTAGGTTGGAGGAGTCACGTGCTGTGAGTTAGGTTGGAGGAGTCACGTGCTGTGAGTTAGGTTGGAGGAGTCACGTGCTGTGAGTTAGGTTGGAGGAGTCACGCGCTGTGAGTTGGGTTGGAGGAGTCACGCGCTGTGAGTTGGGTTGGAGGAGTCACGCGCTGTGAGTTGGGTTGGAGGAGTCACGCGCTGTGAGTTGGGTTGGAGGAGTCACGCGCTGTGAGTTGGGTTGGAGGAGCCGGGAAACACTGCAACACAACCAACGGCCCATGTAAGGTTAGTTAGGTTGTTCTAGCAGTGTGAGAAACTATTAGTGTGAATCTCGTAAACTTGCCATTATTTTTTGTTAGTTTAATGAAAACGGGTTCAAGTTTAATGAAAACGGGTTCAAGTTTAATGAAAACGGGTTCAAGTTTAATGAAAACGGGTTCAAGGCATCTTCGTTGGATCTTGTCACTTTCATTAAATCGACATAAAACACTGTCCTATGCACTGAGATGGGAGTGGCAGCCGCAGGTTTTAAAGTTGTCGACAACTTAGTATTTTTTTTTATGTAAATCATCTATTCTGCTTGGCAACTGTTCGATTAAATTTACAACAATTATAATGAGATCTCAGGCTGAAACTTTCCGAGAAAATAAAATGATGTTGACCTTGCTTTAGATTTTTTAGAGGGAAGTTTATTTCTGAAGTTTATATAAGGTCGAATTCACCATGAAACCAAAATTTTAAATTTGGGCTTAACCAGGATATTAACGCTTAAGTTTGATCACCAGTCAACACACACACACACACACACACACACACACACACACACACACACACACACACACACACACACACACACACACACACACACGTACTTGTATGCATAGTTTTACTTTGTTGATTCTTTTTTATTTTTTCTTCCTCCCCCCCCCCCCGTCTCTTTACAAAGTATATTACAACCACCCATTACACAACCTTAACGTGTACGTGGGGATATATATATATTGGGCTAGGAAGAAACAAAGCTTGTAACCGGGCTGCCTAACGTCTTGTGGCATCTGCAGCTGAGCGGTCTAAAACGTCACAATGAAAAGCTATATCATTCGTCTCACGTGGGTTCGAGTCCTGCTGGCTGCGATCTTTCTGTGTGTGTGTGTGTGTGTGTGTATATATATATATATATATATATATATATATATATATATATATATATATATATAATATAGGGAGGTACCACCTCTAGAACTTTACTGGGGACCCTCATCCTCAGAGAAGACAATAAACGTATCTCAAGGAAAACTCAAGGTTCTCCCTGGAGCTGTTTGAATATTTTCTTCTCCTATCACCCCCTATAATTTATAATACGTAAAGTCAAACTTTAAATGTAACTGCTAATTAGATACAGTAATTTTTACTGGCAGAATTAAACATTAAAATAAATATACATACAATGAAACAGTTCTAAGACATAAGCATATAAATTTCCAAGTGATTCTGTGAGATACAATTTACTATTAACTAAAACCTCACGCCTCTCATATGATAAATAATTTGACCTGGATATTGCAACTGTACTGTTACTCAAGACATTATGCATACATTACTTCCCAGCATTAACTAGTTATATATGAAACTATTACCTTCATCCGTTTTAGTAATATCCTGCAAATGATAAAAAGAATCCCTCAATCGTCCAACCAAATATCTTCCAGGTCATCACTTGTCCAGGAGCATCCAGTACATCATCTTGTATTAAGTAAAGTTTTCAGTGAGTTTTTGCTCCATCACAGAGGATCACCGTTAAACTACGGTATCTAATTCTAATGGGAAACGTCGTTTTCTGAACTTAAGTGACGTACCTTTTAAAAGTCGCTGCAAAGAGCCAGCTTCTCTTTATCAATTTTCTTCATCATCCACCTCTTTAATCAGAAATATTGTTGTTATGGGTTCGATTAGATTAATATGTATTATCGTATGTTTACGTAAGATTAAAAGACAATAACGAAATAACATAAACGAGCGATTTACGTCTGATAGCGCAAGATGCATATATTTTAGAGTATTGGTATCCCCTTGTTAGTTGTTATGACTGGCTGTGATAATATATATATATATATATATATATATATATATATATATATATATATATATATATATATATATATATATATATATATATTATTATATTAAAGAGGAGGGGAAGAAAAAAATCAAGAAAAATATCAAACAATAAACAAACCAAAACTAAGCCGAGGTAATATCCTTAAGTTTCGTTTCAAGAGAAAGATTTATGAAACAGAACTTGAAGTCTTCGCAAATAATGTATCATTATCATGTAATATAGCATCTTGTACGTCTCCCAAGAGGCTATAATTATCCTCTAGTGATGCCTACGATATTGGTAACCAACATAATGGAGAAATAATTATCAATCCAACAAAATACACTTTTCACATCTTTCTCTCTCAAGAGCATCATCAATAACATAAAGAAGAAGAATCAACGGCAGCTATAGCTGTGATCACCGTCATTACAACCGTAAACTAGTCAGACACAAGAACAAACAGAATTATTGCAGCCCAAAACGCTCAAACACGCCTCAAAACAATATTGTAACAAGTGCAGTCTCACCAAACACACACACACACACACACACACACACACACACACACACACACACACACACACACATGCTAGTTAGAACCGTTAACTTACCAATCGTGTGTTTTTTTTAAATAAACCGGGTAATTGCAACAGAAAACGGAATAGTTACAATTATAAAGTAGTCAAATGAATTAAATTACAGTCGTGAACTCGTAAAATGTACTAAAAACGGAGTAGTTACTGCTAAAAATTTATGAGACAAATGATGATAACTATAGACTCGTCAAACACACACAAAGTATTTGCACCGCAAACTCATCACAGACACACACACACACACACAATAATGGTGCTAGTTGACCGATGGTCAACTAGCACCAGCAGTATTACATGGACCAGTCACAGATCCATGTAATACTGCTTTGATATTTGACCTAAAATTCACTGGGTTCAATTAGCTAGATTTCCTGAATGACTGGATGATATAATGACTAACTGGCTGACAAAACGACTTAGACAATGATTTGGTAACAAACTGACTAGCACAATGACACAGTTTCTAACTGGCTAACACAATGGTTAAATGACTAAAACAATGAACAGCTGACACAAAGACTGACTAAGACTGCCACATATGTAGCTGACTAATGACTTTCCAGCGCCTCACACTTGACCAGAAAAAATATTTAGTGAGATCAACGAGAAAATATCAACCTTGGAACATTAAGTCCGAAGGTAAGGCAGAGAGTATTTATTCACTGACTGTAATTAAAAATAATGAAAATATAGACTTTCCCTCACAAGGAAATATAAACAAATATTAAGCAATGGTTAAACTTTCGCCATCAACAACCAGGAACAAATTCTCAGCAACAGTCACATCAACAACCAGGAACAAATTCTCACTAACAGTCACATCAACAACCAGGAACAAATTCTCACTACCTCTCATCAACAACCAGGAATAAATTCTCACTACCAGTCACATCAACAACTAAGAACAAATTCTCACTACCAGTCACATCAACAACCAGGAACAAATTCTCACCAACAGTCACACCAACAGCAACAGTGTTATATTCACTAGAATCTCTAAGCATATGTGGGTCATTCAGTGCTGGGTGATAAGACGATGTGTTTGCTTTAAGGAAGTTGAAGAGGATTATTAGAAGTGTACAAGGAGAATGTGTTGGTGTAATGGGTCAATTTCAAAGTCATAGGGTGAGGTACGCATTGATGGTGAGTCTGAGAGAAGAGAAGCTAGAGTATGAGAATCACTGTGTTGAAGATGTCGAAAGTGAAAAGTAAGTGATCTGTTAATAAGGGAGACAGTTAAAAGATGATTTCTGAGAGCACGACCTGACGATAATCAGAGAAATGTGCTGGGCATCTTTCCAAGAGGAGTCCTTGTACGAGTCTCGTGCGTTCAGTTCGTAGTCACGAGAGAACCAGTTCTCATAAACGACGGAGATGAAAGGGAATCTGGCCAGGACTTCAATTGTGAATCGGTTGAATACAGGCATCGAAAGAATGACAAAAATCGAACATTCCCCTCCCCCCCCCCCCCAAAAAAAAAAAAAAACTATAATTATGAGAAAATAATCTTCAAATAGACTGAGTAATCACGAACATGACAGAAGGAACGAAGTAACACAAGTGCCACCATAACCATCACTTCCCTCTAACACCACCATCACCCCCACCACCAGCACCCCCACCACCAGCACCCTTGCCACTTCCACCTCCGGTATCACCCCCGCCGTTATTGCCACACGGCTAAAACCACCATTACATAAGAACATAAGAACATAAGAAAGGAGGAACACTGCAGCAGGCCTGTTGGCCCATACTAGGCAGGTCCTTTACAATTCATCCCACTAACAAAACATTTGCCCAACCCAATTTTCAATGCCACCCAAGAAACAAGCTCCGATGTGTGATGAATGGTTTGAAAAACCGACCGATGTGCAAGTCCCACTCAAATCCAACCCCTCCCACTCATGTACTTATCCAACCTAAATTTGAAACTACCCAAAGTCCTAGCCTCAATAACCCAACTAGGTAGACTGTTTCACTCATCAACTACCCTATTTCCAAACCAATACTTTCCTATGTCCTTTCTAAATCTAAACTTATCTAATTTAAATCCATTACTGCGGGTTCTCTCTTGGAGAGATATCCTCAAGACCTTGTTAATATCCCCTTTATTAATACCTATCTTCCACTTATACACTTCGATCAGGTCTCCCCTCATTCTTTGTCTAACAAGTGAATGTAACTTAAGAGTCTTCAATCTTTCTTCATAATGAAGATTTCTAATGCTATGTATTAATTTAGTATAAGGAAGATTTCTAATGCTATGTATTAATTTAGTATAAGGAAGATTTCTAATGCTATGTATTAATTTAGTATAAGGAAGATTTCTAATGCTATGTATTAATTTAGTATAAGGAAGATTTCTAATGCTACCATCCTAATGGTTGCCACCAGACAGTTACCCTACCACTATCACCACCAACACCACCACCACTACCACAACCCTACCACAACCATACCACCACTACCCTACCACCACCACCACCCTACCACTACCCTACCACCACCACCCTACCACTACCCTACCACCACCACCCTACCACTACCCTACCACCACCCTGCCACTACCACCACCACCATCCTACCACTACCCTACCACCACCCTGCCACTACCACCACCACAGTCATCATTATCCATCACCACACCCTCTATCACCTCCCCTACGATCACCACTACCTTCACCACCATGACCACCCTCCATCACTACCACCGTCATCATTACCACCCTCCTTCACCACCAATAATTTTCCCGTCATCACTACCATCAACAGCTTCTCCATCCCTGCCATCACCACCACCACTACCACCATCGTGTCTTTAACGGCAACTACCACCATCACATCCACCAGCACTACCGCAACTACAGCTCTCATTAATTACTGTGATTAACCTCACTATCCCCGCCGCCTCCATCACTATCACCACAACAATCAAAAACAAAACTCACCATCATCACTATCACTTTAACTAGCATCTATTAACACCATCACAGCCATCACCACCGCTACTGTGGAAAAAGACACTTATGTACAGTTCAGGACATTTATTAAAGGAAACGTTTCGCCACGAGTGGCTTCTTCAGTCCTAATACAGAGAAAACTAAGAAAACACACATAAATATAGTGGTGGGAGTCAGGTGAGGTGAAGCGTGGGTAGAGGTGGAGGTAGTAGTAGTAGTAGTAATGGAACTAAGGAGGTGAGGTTAGAGAGGGACCTGCTGGCATCAAGAAACACCAGTTCCCAGGATGGGTAATATCCTCTTGCTTAGTAATTTTGAAATACTGTAACTACCGGATTTTTGCTCATGAAATTCAATGAAGCTAAACTAGTTATTAAAGAAGACGACTTAAGACGGAGAAAATGCATTGAAGCTGCACTAATTTCTGTCAGTAACACTATTAAGCAAAAATCCGGTAGTTACAGTATTTCAAAATTACTAAGCAAGAGGATATTACCCATCCTGGGAACTGGTGTTACTTGATGCCAGCAGGTCCCTCTCTAACCTCACCTCCTTAGTTCCATTACTACTACTACTACTACCTCCACCTCTACCCACGCTTCACCTCACCTGACTCCCACCACTATATATATGTGTGTTTTCTTAGTTTTCTCTGTATTAGGACTGAAGAAGCCACTCGTGGCGAAACGTTTCCTTTAATAAATGTCCTGAACTGTACATAAGTGTCTTTTTCCACATCTTGTCGGTATCACCATACCATTTCACCACCGCTACTGTTGCTGTCACCATCACCCCCGAATTTCTCAATCACTATTATCACCATCATCCCCTATCACTACCATCACCTCTGCGATCACCAACACCGCCATGGACATCAACTCTACCACCATCACCATCAACACCATCATCACCACCATCATCATCACCACCTTCACCACCATCACCACCACCACCATCATCACCACCACCACCACCACCACCACCACCATCACCACCACCATCACCACTACCACCATCACCACTACCACCATCACCACTACCACCACCATCACCACTACCACCATCACCACTACCACCACCATCACCACTACCACCACCATCACCACTACCACCACCATCACCACCACCACCACCACCACCATCACCACCACCACCACCATCACCACCACCACCATCACCACCACCACCATCACCACCATCACCACCACCATCACCACCATCACCACCACCATCACCACCACCACCATCACCACCACCACCATCACCACCACCACCATCACCACCACCACCACCATCACCACCATCACCACCACCACCACCACCACCACCACCACCACCACCACCACCACCATCACCACCACCACCATCACAACCACCACCATCACCACCACCATCACCACCACCACCATCACCACCACCATCACCACCACCATCACCACCACCACCATCACCACCACCATCACCACCACCACCATCACCACCACCACCATCACCACCACCATCACCACCACCATCACCACCACCACCACCATCACCACCACCATCACCACCATCACCACCACCACCACCCATCACCATCACCACCACCACCACCCATCACCACCATCACCACCACCCATCACCACCACCACCCATCACCATCACCACCACCCATCACCACCACCACCCATCATCACCACCATTATCACCACCACCATCACCACCACCATCACCACCACAATCACCACCACCATCACCACCATCACCACCACCACCCATTACCACCATCACCACCATTATCACCACCACCATCACCACCCAGCAGAAGCAACAAGACGCTAAGTTACTGCTTGTCAGTGGACGTTGGCCTCAGCAGGGGTCAGTATATATAATGAAGGTCAAGAATGATAGAAGCAACAACACTGGTATAATCAGAAGCAAGGTGGGAACACGGGGATAAATTATATTCATGGGTAGGGAGAGCTAAATTCAAAGGGGGTTATACAGCGCTTGAAGAATGGGATGCGCTCAGGTTCGATACCAGGAAGGAGAACCTCCCTCGACGCTAGCCGCTGCTGAAGAACTTGTCACAACAGCTTCAGGAATGGCTGTTGCTAACAGCAACCTCGCCATGGACAACTGCAACGTGAACAGCAAGAACCTGGAGTGACAAACGGAAGAAGCAGAGAATTTAGAAAGGAAACAGAAACGTGGTGGGAAACAACAAGAAGCGACAAACTGAAGCTTCAACAACAGCGAAGCTAAAAGTACATGACAACAGCAGCAGCAGCAGTGGTAAGAAGTACAGCAGACACGACATTAACTTCATAAGCAAATTCAATGCGAAATACGAGAGAAGTCCAGCAACAGTCCCAACCAACATTATTAAGAAAAAGTGAAATCTTTATAGGTACGTAGCACAATGAGGAAAAATTACTGCGTCTGTGGCGGGTGGTGAGGTGAATAGGCAGAGTAGGTTGACGAATACTGTAATAGGCTTAGTACAGGTACGGGTCGTGGTCGATGCAGTGACCCTGCAAATAGGCCTAGTGACCCATGATAGGCTTACTTTGTTCCGGTGTGTGTGCTGTGGGAGTTACCAGTCTGAACATACCACAGACTTGTTGACAATGATATAAAATGCTGACAAGTTGAAGATTATGACTCGTAGGAAACAGCTGAGTATTTTTATTTGACTGAAGAAACCTACTGTGTAGGCGAAACGTTTGAGCAACAGAGATACCCAACTGTTGCACATGTCTTAACCTTCATACCTGGCTCTGACCCACTCCATGATGTGGAAGTGCGTATAGCGGGGTGGTTGTCGTCCATTCAACATGTGCAATTGCATCCTCGTAGACGTATGAGAAGACTTTTACCAGTTACTCCATTGTATACTTGAGAACATCCACTACATAGGATGCTGTAGACTCCTGCATCCTTGAGTCCTGTGTAGTGAAGAGGACTTCTTGATGTCTCTGATGGTTTTGTGGTTTACACAGCAATACTGATGTTTAATTTACGTTGCATAGAGGCCACTGCGTTGGTAGTGGCGTTTGTACGAAAAATGCATCGATGTTCCATGTTCCTGTTCTGGCTTTTGAACGTGGAATTTGAGGTTGAGAATTTTCTCAGTGTAAAACACTTATTTCCTGGCTTTCGAGCCGTGAGGGAAATAGAAGTGAAGTAGGTCGGCTTTATTCGTAGGTTTTCGTACAGTGCGCTTTGGTTGATGCCTTTGTCTGGTAAGCCGTACGTCCAAGAAAAAACAGTGTCGTTAACTTCAACCCCCAGTGTAAATTGCAGTGAACTACTCAGTATACACAAAACCCGCACATAGAAGAGAGTAGCTGACGACGACGTTTCGGTCCGACTTGGACCATTTACAATGGTCCAAGTCGGCCCGAAACGTCGTCGTAAGCTCCTCTCTTCTATGTGAGGGTTACTTGTGTATCGTTCAAGTCACGGTATTGTGCCTTTTTTTGTTACTACTCAGTATATTTACGTCTAATCCCCCTCCATTGATGCCCTATATAAACTTTTTTGTCCACCGTGCTATGCAAATGATAAAGCCCACTTGCTGTTGAAACAGTGCCAGTCAATACTTCAGAGTATTAAATATATATTTGCCACTTGTCAACGTTATGCTTAGATTTAGATTCCAGAATCAGCAGTGCAGGCATACATAATAATTTAAGCATCAGTAACAGGAATACGAACAGAAGCAGCGGCAGCAAATGAAGTGTGTACACCAACAGCACAACGTAAGTTATATAAACTCAAAAGAGCATTAGAAAGGTCTGATTTATTGAAGTATTTATTGCGTATGTGACTATTTTCCATTATCGAACGTTCAGTGAACAAAAGCTTTCAACTATGTCAACATTACACAGCATCACGAGTGGTACAATGTATTAACTGTGTCAACATTACACAGCATCACGAGTGGTACAATGTATTAACTATGTCAACATTACACAGCATCACGAGTGGTACAATGTATTAACTATGTCAACATTACACAGCATCACGAGTGGTACAATGTATTAACTATGTCAACATTACACAGCATCACGAGTGGTACAATGTATTAACTATGTCAACATTACACAGCATCACGAGTGGTACAATGTATTCACTCCATGAGACAGAGACAGGCGCTCCTGGCCACCCACGACATCACTCAATAATGGGCAGTTTTACTGATAATCGACTATACGAGTAAAGTTGTTCAACTCTTCCTTTTCAAAGAACATTAGGCCAAAGGCAGACCTGTATGACCCTTGTGAGTTGAGGCCAGAGGTCTAAACAATCAGGTATGGCCAATGAGCATCCTTCTCCTGCGTTCATGAGTTCACGATTAATGAATATTAACTGAGGCACGAATGCTACCAGTAACACTAACAATAACAACAGTAGATTTTTCACAGCCAGAAACAGTAGGAATGAGAGGAATGTTGTTATCGCAGAACCAGCGCTGATAATAACATCAACGTTAGTAACAACACTTTCTAAGGACAATAATCAGTAAATTGTAAAACACGCACTACTAATGATAATGGCAGCACTAGTCAAAACATGAGAAATACATGTACAGAAGACACTGCCCATCAGCAAGATTCGAGTGAAGAAAAAAGGAACGATATCGGGGAAAAAAAGAGTTTGTACTCCCAAGAAATAACCCGATATCACCAAACGTTTTACCAACTAGCAGAGTACAGGAATACAAGCAGGAAAAACAGCCACACACACCTGATATCTCTTTTAACTCTGACAGCGGGAGGACGGGAAGTGCTATGAATGTAAACCAGCCTGATAATTATTAGTAGAATTAATAATTTGACTCTCACTTTACTAACTGAATAGTTCGTCATGCTTAATGCTGTCAAGGTTGTACAAGCTGCAGCTACAGATACTTTAGCTCTTTCTGATTACATACACTCATTATTTTTTTTTAAATAACCTGAGATCTGATTATAATATTCTTAAGTATTAAGCCAAACACAAATATAATGTCGTACCCAATAGGTAAAACGCCGTTTTGGCTTACATAGCAATCCTCTTCTTGCCGAATAAGGCAAGCAAAAATTTGTGCATGCAATAATTTCACAAAAATCATTCTGAACCTAACGAAAACAATATATTTAATTGTGTTTGTTTATTGGAGTGGGGATTAACTTGACATTACAATGTAACCACTCCAACTGCAAACACTGCCAATACAATTAGTAACACCCGTAGAAGAGCCAGGAGCAAAACACTCGGCAACACCTGCAATACTTCCTGGAATTCCACCATTTGCAACAGTAACATAAGTGCAGAAAAACCAGCAGCAGCAACATTAATTCCAACAGCAACACCTAAACTACTGATACCATCAATCATATAATCAACAAAACCACCAGAACTAATACCACCAACAATACCATTAAAAGCGCCATTACGAATGCCATCACTAATACAAGCAGTGAAACCATCATAAACACTATCAACAGCACCAGCACCAATGCAGCAGCAACACCTTTAACAGTGCCATCAATATTATCAACACTGCTATTAGTAACATCAACGACACCAGTAGTAATACAAGCAGCAGCAATATGAACAACAGCAACAATAGTATCAGCGACAACAACATTGGTACCAGCAGCAACAACAACTACAACAGCAGCAGCACAGTAGTAGTCGGCAGCAACAACAACTACAACAGCAGCAGCATAGCAGGAATCGGCAGGAACAGCATCAGTAATACCAACAAAAGCAATAACAGCAGTAGTACCACCAGAAGACTTATTACAAACAACGTCATAAGAAATACACACGTACCAGCAACACCAGTAGCAGCAGTACCAGAAAGAGCAACGTAAGTAACAACAGCAGTAGCAGCTGTACCAGCAACACTAGCAGCAACAGTACCAGAGAGAGCTATATGAGTAACAGCAGCATTAGTACCAGGAGCAGCAGTAGTAACAAAAACAGCAACATTAGCAACAGAACAAGCACGAACTACAACAGAAAGAGCAACTTGAACAGCACCAGGAAGAACAGCATGTGCAATAACATGTGCAGCAACATGAGCAGCAACATGAGCAAAAACAGAAAGAGCAATATGAGAAACAGCAGAAAATGAGCAGCAGCAGCAGCAGCAGGAATATAAGCAGCAGCACCTACAGCTACATGAGTAGCAGCAGAGATAAACTTGTGAAGCAGAATGAACATCAGCAGCAGGAGCAGCAGGCACCAACAGTAGCATTAACAGCAGATACCAGGAGCAGCGAGAGAGTAAGAGAGGAAGAGACAGAGAGAGAGAGAGAGAGAGAGCGAGATATTGGGGAAGAAAGGGGGGAGGGGGGAGAGAAAAAGAGGGGGAGGGAGGGGGAGAAAGAGAGGGGAAAGGACAGACAAGGTTATCTGCCTGATGAGCTCATTCCACTTCTAAATCAACAGGATGGGACTACCTCTACTAGTAGTCAAGAGAAAGCGGACCTCTTTGCTTTGCCGAACACTTTTCTACCAAAATGCAAGTTCCTGATCCAGCAAGGAACCCTCCGTGGCTAGCTGCAAGAACTGTGTCAAAACTGTCAGTGGTGACAGTAAGGCAGAAGGAGGTGCATTTTCTTCTTAAATCGCTTGACCAAGAAAAGGCTGTGGGCCCAGACAAGTTGAGCCCAAGATTGCTAAGATGTGCAGACCAGCTAGCAGCACCTCTAGCACGCATCTTTCAGTACTGCCTAGTACAGTGTAAATGGCCTTCTCTGTGGAAAGATGCAAATGTAGTCCCTGTTCACAAAAAGAATAGGAGAACAGAAATCAGCAACTACAGACCAATGTCACTCCTGTCAATCACTGCCAAGATCCTTGAGACAATAATCTCAAGACAAATGACATTTTTTTGACTACCACTTACTACTTTGTGACCGTCAATATGGCTTCAGGAAAGGTTACTCTGCTGCTGATCTGTTGTTAAACCTCTCCGCTAAATGGCACCAGTCACTGGATGAATCCAAAGTCAGCTGTGTGGTATCACTGGACATTGCTGGTGCTGCCGACCGGGTGTGGCACCAGGGCCTCTTGCCAAAACTGCAAGCACTGGGAATTGCAGGCTCTACGCTATATCTCCTCAGTGATTACCTTCATGGTAGATCTCTAAGGGTAGTTCTCAATGGAACAGAATCAGCAAAACATCCTATTGGGGCAAGTGTACCACAGGGAAGCGTGCTTTGACCATTGTTATGGAATGTCTACTTCAATGACCTTCTTCATCTCATTCCAGAATCCCATGCATATGCAGACGACTATACTCTGACATTTATTTATTAAAGAAAAGAAATACCAGCTGCTCTAAGCTACATTAATCACCAGGTAAGAGCTATATCAGCCTGGGGAACCGATGGCAAGTAACATTTGCACCTGAGAAAACACAAATGATGATGGTCTCTAGGCACCATGATGGTAATGCCGGAGCCGTAGTATGAATGGGAGAGTATTGGTACCTGGGGAAGAAGTTGGTATCCTTGGGGTGAAATTTGACTCCAAACTGACCATGAAGAACCACATTGTAAATCTTGCAAATAAGACAGCCAGGAAGCTTACAGCACTTCGCCGTATCTCGCATCTGCTTGACAGTAGGGGTTGCAAGATTCTGTATGAGGCACAAGTACGCTCACACCTTGAGTATGCTCCACTTTCTTGGTTTGCCTGCCCCCCGCTTCCTCTCATCTGCGACTGCTTGACAGAGTAGAGAACAGAGCAAGACGTCTTGTCTCTTGCCTGGCCCATTCTGGATAGATCTGTCATTTCAGCAGAGCCTTCAACACAGGAGGGATGTGGGTGGCCTTACTGTCATGTTCAAGGCCAACATTGTCAAAGTACCACACTTGGATCCACTTCGAGGACAGTGAGAAGCAAGCTTCTATACCACAAGACGGGTAGAAAGCGGCAACTTCACTCTGGCTGTACCCTTCTCCAGAACATCACTTCATCTGAGATCATTTATTTCCCCGATGACTCGAGTATACAACACATTCGTACAGCATTATGATGTCAGCGAGATAGTTGATCAAATGAAAATGCTGGCCCACAAATTGCTCCAACTTCATCCTGTTCCCTACTTGTATGTTTTATAATAAAAATACTTTCAAATGAGCTGATGTAGGTAACAGCTCTTAGCTTGTCTATAAAGTTAAAAATCCTTAACTTATAAATAGCTTGTCAATAAAGTTAGGGATCCTTAACCTAACCTTGTCAAGCCCTGTGTAAAAAAAAAGAGAGAGAAAGAAGGGGAGAGAGAGAGGAGAGAGGGAGGGGAGGGGATAGAGAGAGAGAGAGAGAGAGAGAGAGAGAGGAAGTTGAAGGTAGGTGAGATAGTACTTCCCGCAGCACACCCGTCACCACAGGGGGGCAGCATCTATCATATTTTATTGGCTTCCTTCTTTATTACTGCGACTGTTTAATCTCCCGCGTCTTATAATGAGACGATCGTCATTATCTCCGCTGTTTAGCATATCCAACTTTGATTCACTCACGATAATTGAAAATAAAAATGGTAAATGCATGATAATTCAAAGGAATCTATTGAGAAAAGGCAATAAGTCTCTACTATCTTAATTATATCTACTTTTCAATGTAACCTTGAGGTGCTTCTGTGGTTTTTTTTATAGGTAACTTTCATAAATTTGATTTTGACAGTATGAAAGAAAATCCCCCCCCCCCCTTCCCACTTCTGGACCAGTTTTATTAATTATCAGTGCATAGTCGAATTAATGGAAATACACGTTTATAAGAAATACAGAATTTTGGATTTTTTTAGACATATACAAAAAAAATATATGTAGATAAATTATCCAAAGATTTTTTTGAAATTGAGAATTTTTTTTTTTTTTTGACTGACTTTTCAGTTGTGTGAGATGACCAGTGACAGCAAAAGCAACAACAACAACAACAACAACAGCAGTAGCAGCAGCAGTAGCAGTAGCAGTAGCAGCAGCAGTAGCAGCAGCAGTAGCAGCAGCAGTAGCAGTAGCAGCAGCAGTAGCAGTAGCAGGCGATAATTAGAGAAGTTATCGGAAATATCTCCTAACAATTCCGGTTATCTCTCGGGAAATGTGCAGTCATATTCGCCCGTCAAGGAGACCAAGCCGAGGAAACTGGCCCGGGGGGGGGGGAGAGAAAGGGGGTGAAAAAAAATCATAGACATAATTATTTCGATAAAAAATGGTTAAAAGTGGCTGATATAGTGGATACTTAACCTCACAGCAATTATATAGGGAAGCGGAAGCTGGTAGTTCCTAGGCGAAATGTTGTGACCATAATTCATCATTTTTTTTATCTTGTATTCATCTGCTTATTTCACATTTGTCAGATTTTTATCAGCTATTATAACGATAACAGAGAGAGGGGGAGGGGGAGGGGGAGAGAGAGAGAGAGAGAGAGAGAGAGAGAGAGAGCGAGCGCGCAAGCAAGCGATCGCTATCTTAAGAGAACGGGAGGAATAACAAGTAGGGTAACACTTAATTCCATACAAATACTCTCTCAGTAAAGCACACAAAATAACCTGTGTACACACAGATTTTTTTATTTAAGAGTAACACAGCGTGATTTCTTTATTTCAAGCATGAGCGCTAACAAATTATAGCGATTTTTTGGATACTTCAGCCGACTCTAGACGGAGCTATTTGTTAGTGTCGTGAATTATGCGCTATTGTTGTTGTTGTTTGTTGGGCTTGCTATAATAGTCAACAATTACTTAATCCATTTCCTTTATTACGATAAAACATTAAACGTATGGGCGGATGTTAGGTGTTAGACTGTGGTGGTGTGTTAGGTGTTAGACTGTGGTAGTACAATTTCCTGTTTGTATGCTGCCGAGACTTTTTAAGTTACAACAATCTTTTTTCGACTGTTATCCTGTTGCAAACAAACCATGGAACGGGTGGTGTTTGAACTCATGGCAAGTGAGCCCTGAATAGACCTCCAGGCCAGTGCGTTAACCACCCGTTCTGTAGTTTGTTTACAATCGTGTTATTACCATGTTGTGAATCCTGTCGCGTTCACATCGTGTCCATTACCTCTTAATTCACCCCTCTGTATTTGGCTTTCTCTCTGTTGCCCGTTTCCACTGAGAAAGCTTTTAATCTTCTGTTTAGTTCCTTATAGTCGTCCTTGTCGTTTCTCTCATTCTTCCTTCCTTTAATCTTATTAAAGGAGATTTTATAGGGTTTCTTCTGATGTGATTGCATAGAGGTTTTGGTTCTCATTTAGCTTCCTTGGCTGTGTTGTTGTCAAACTGAGGCTCACCATTTTTATTTCTCACACGTGAGTATTTATTATTTTCTTGCTTTTCTGCACACTTCTTAGTTTTCCAATGTCTTTTGCATGTTATTGCAATTATCTGTTTGCCTATCTGAAGCTTTTTTTTTAAACTACAGACTTTCTTGGATTTTACCATTGCCTGTGTGTGTGTGTGTGTGTGTGTGTGTGTGTGTGTGTGTGTGTGTGTGTACTCACCTAGTTGAGGTTGCAGGGGTCAAGTCCAAGCTCCTGGCCCCGCCTCTTCACTGGTCTCTACTAGGTCACTCTTCCTGCTCCATGAGTTTTATCATACCTCTTCTTAAAGCTGTGTATGGATCCTGCCTCCACTACATCAGTTCCCAAACTATTCCACTTTCTGACCACTCTGTGACTGAAGAAATACTTCCTAACATCCCTGTCATTCATCCGAGTCTTCAATTTCCAATTGTGACCCTTTGTTGCTCTGTCCCATCTTTGGAACAGCCTGTCTCTGTCCACCTTGTCGATTCCTCTCAGTATTTTATATGTCGTTATCATATCCCCCCTCTCTCTCCTGTCCTCCAGTTTCATCAGATTGATTTCCCTTAACCTCTCCTGGTGTGTGTGTGTGTGTGTGTGTGTGTGTGTGTGTGTGTGTGTGTGTGTGTGTGTGCGTGTGTGTGTGTGTGCGTGTGCGTGTGCGTACGTCCATGCGTGCGTGTGCGTACGTCCATGCGTGCGCGCACACTCATGTGTGGTTCAGTGTGCACAGGTATTTACCTGTCTAAAATGGTTCAGAGTCAGCCACGACTTTAGATTCAGTGGTGTGACCTAATTCTACTGTATTTACTTCTGAATCCACTTATCCACTATATTGCTCGAGAACTTACTCCACTTGTTTACTATCTCAATGATATATAAAGGCTTCCTAATGTCAGTATAGCTTATATGAGTACTTCATTCCCCATCTGTGACTCCCCATCCTGGATCATGAATGTTATGGTCTTGTATCCTGTTGGTGCAAAGATAAGTATTTCCGACATAGATTTAAAAACAAGTACTACTCAAGGACAAGGGTTCTCTCAGGACGATCTTTACTAATGCTACTGAATAAAAAACTATGAAATACATCTTATTTACCCAGTCACAGCAGGGAAGGAGGAGGAAGATGAGGGTGTCAGAGTTCGTGATGAATGGTGAGGTCAAGCAAAGTAAAATAATATATCTCGACCCATGGGTGACCCTGTACATGACCTCACCATCCACACTACCCCACCTTCATCCCTCTTCATTAACTCGCGTACTTTACCTTCTAGAGTAACTATGCAGGCTTAAATTTTTTTTTTCCATGAACCTGAGAAAATCTTGTTCCAAATCTACGGTAGAGCGCATCTTTGAGTCTCTCTTTTTTGTCTTCTTTTCATTGAGTTTTCTGTAAGTCGACATCAAACACGTTCTCGCTTTCCTCACAGCTTTTGGCTCTCAGCTCCGGAACTAGTCTGGAGACAAATCTCTCTCATTTCTCGTGATTCGTCATGTGTTTGGCAAGGTGTTCCACTCTGGCGCTGCATACTCAAGGATTGATTTTTCTATACGAGGTAAATAGCAATTTAAAGAAGTTACTATTGTCAGATTCTCGAAGGCTGTTAGGTTTGAAAATTTAGAGTACACAATAAGACAGGTTCAGCGGGCTTTCATGTGCAGTGTTCCATTGTCGGTTTTCCTACAAACCAATTTTATTATCTTTCACTTCTTTGACGTAAACTCTAAAAACTACTATTTTTTTTTACCATCCCTGAAGCGTGTTCATGTCTAACTGATGTATCCTGTAATTGTCTTTGCAGTCATATTGGTTCATCGTCCAAGAACAGTGACATATGTAAGTCAGTTCCCACTACGATGGTTCGAGGAGTGTTTGCTGAAGGACCTCCATCTTAACTCTTTCACCCTTACCATCTTTGTTTTATGTTCGTTAGGTGTTCTTTCTTTCCTGTAACATTTTGAGTCTGCTTACTCCTCTTATCTGTAAATATATTTTTTATGCAGTAGTGCTGAATACTTCATTCCAAGACTGTCCAGTCAACCTAGTCCAGTATACTGTATGTAGCCTAATCTCTTATTCTACCATAAATTTCCATTAGGTTCATGAGGCACGTGAGCATGTCCATAAAAAGTGTGTTCCCTTTACTCAAGATTCTCACCCAACCTCCGCCCTGTTTTCTTTTCCAAAACTTTGAGCCGAATATATCAGTGTTGTTGGCCTAAGTGCCTCTTGTCTCTCGTCCTGCTTGTTTAGTGGGACAACATTTGGAGCTGCCCGTTAATAGTCCAGTATTTAGGAACATGTAGATCTTCCTTAAAAGTTCACACAATACTTCTGTTCCTTCTTTCAATACTTATATATGTTGTCAGATCCCCTGGTTTATGCAGTGTCCAGTGTCGTTATATCCTCTGGTGATGTGCTGATGCTGTTCGGATCCTCTTGGTCAACACTTCTTTCACCTCAGTGAATACCTCCTTGAAACTAATGCTCAGTTTCTTCCATACTGTTGTCGTAATCAGTGAGTGCTCCTTCATCCTTCAGCCTTTCTACTAAATCTTTTCCAGTCGTTTTTCTTTAAGGCTGTGAAGCAATTTCTGTTCTGATTTTGCCGTCAGTGATATGTCATTCTTAAACTGTTGCTCTACTTCCCTTCATATCCTAGTATACTCGTTCAAAGTTATTCTGCTATTTCCCTCCTCTGCCATCCTTTGTACTCTGTTTTTTTTTATGAGTTGCGTTGTTCCATGCTTCGTTTGGCATCTCTGGTTAAGACAAGAGCTCCTTCACATTTCTACTCTTAATTAATTGGTAGGAACATTTTTGTGACCTTAAACTTTCTGGCTAGGCTCTCTAGAATCATTTGATGGATACTTTGCTCTTTCTTTCTCATCGTCCAGGCCCAATTCTGTCAAAGATTCAAAACCTAGCATTGTCACCGGCTCCTAGTGGCAGTTTATCGTCTATACACAAATAACCCGCACATAGAGAATGAAACTTAGGACGACATTACAGTCCGACTTGGACCATAAGTTTTATTATCTTCTGTGCGGGTTATTTGTGTATTGTTCCAGTCACGGTATTGTGCCTTCTCATACTATATCCATTACTCTTTTGTCCAATTAATTGGAGGTAAAAAAAAACTGAAATAGGTCCAGCCGTCCTGGTTCTACCCATTTTTCTATTATTTAGATTTCTTTACCATATCGGGTAGTGAAAATTTCCATTGCTGCCACCAGGAGTCTGTCTCCATGTTTCCAACTCCGTGCTGGTCTCGTTCTCCTAACCTATATCCCTGTAGTTGAAATCCCAAATGATAGAAAGTTTGTGTTGGTCTTACTTTCTCTCTGAAATACTTACTAAAATGTAAATTGTGATGTTATTGTAATAACTGAAATCGTTGATGCTTAGGATTCTCAACTCATCAAAAGGCTTGGTGCCTACCATTAGTGCCATTTCGCATTTAATAGTGTATATCTTCCTGGGAATAATGTACTCAATATAATTCCAAAGAGTTTCATCGCTGCGAGATCTGAGATATGTGAAAGTCATATGTGATTTCAAATGCGTTCACATACGACACACTAATCCAATCATCTATATTCTTGGACTTCTGGTTCTGCTTCTGTGTATGGTATTGGGATTCAATTCTGATGGGAGGGTGAGTGGGAGAGAGAGGGGGAATTGTTTATGTTGTGTATAAAGGGGGGGGAGAGAGAAAGGAGATAGTGTTGTAGTTGAATGTGATAATGATGGGGAAAACAAATGGGATTAGCAGATGGGGATAACAAATGGAAGGAGAGGAAATAAAAGGGATAAGAACAAGCAGAAGAGGGGGAGGGGTAGTTGAAGGATGGAAGGTAAGTAATGACCAAGAGAAGGAAGAATGGAGTGATAGAAAGTAAGAAATGTAAAAGAGACGGGAATGTGAGAGGTTTAAAACAATGCAGTGGAATGATAGGGAAGATGCCTGGTTCTGCAAGTCTCCGGCAGATTGTTGATCATTACTCCTGGATTTTGGTTGTTAGGGCAGTGAGAGGTGAAAGAGCCTTAGCAGGGAGAGGGGGAATGCAATGGGGTAGTGGAATGAAATAGAGGAAGTAAGAGGGTTACGTATTGGGGAATGAGAATGAACTGGCGAAGTAGAGGGTAAAAGGGATTGTGGGTTGCTGGTTTGTTGATGTTTGTCCCTCTGGGTAGTTTCTGCCTTTACGTCGTGTCCCTTGTTGACTGCTATTTTCTGTACTTTATTATCCTCCTACCATATCTTTGCTTCTTTTCTCTCCTCGTAATTTCAATGTTTGTTTAGAATTGGCATATCCGACTTACCTAATCACCCGATATTTAATTTTATTTTTACTATTCAATAAATATGATGCAAAGTAACGATAAAAAAAATAACGAAGTATGATGATTCTAATTACAAACCCACACTGAAAAAAGTGCCATCTCATTTTTTTCCTGCAGCTGTTAATATATCCTGTTACTTTTTCTCTCTCATCTTCATTTTTTTCCTTCGCTTTTATCTCTCCTTGTTCTAGCAGTTGCAAAATCAGAGATTTCTTCCTTCCTGCTTCGTTCACTCGTTTAAAACAACTTCTCTGCTTCCTATATAGTTTTCTTCGCAGTTCGTGGTTTCATTAAGTCTTTAAGATTATATTACTTTCATGTTCCCAATCCTGTTTTGTGATGGCACTGCCCAGTATACATTCAGTGACTCGCACACTTGTTACTTTCCCTGTCAGCACGCATCTCTCTCTCTCTCTCTATCTCTCTCTCTCTGCCTCCTTCTCCCTCCTCTCTGCCTTTTCCCACATAAGTTTCGTTTTGGATTCTATCTCCTTGCTCATTATACTTCTTTATCCTTCAGTTAAGAGATCCAGTAGCATCTACCAGTCCTCCTCGCCTCAGAATTCCTGTCAGATGAATTTTTCTCTTTCCATTTCTCATTTTGTTCCCCCTTTTTAACATTCCTATTTGTTTTTTGGCTTTGGAACCTTATGTAAATTTACGCGCAGAGCTATGTTTGTGTCCCGTCGCTGTTTACCTTCCCACATATTAAGTGTGTACGGTATATATGCATGTATACGTGTGTCAGGGGTTACTGCTTCACTGAAAAAGTTATTCTTATCCCTCGAGGGCAAATACCTTCACATCTCTCCCTAGCTTGTTCTATGTTCTTTACTAATATCGATAAAGGATCGTTCTTGCGAGCCTCTGGCTCATCTGGGGGATAAGTTAAACACGTGTACAATACTTAGGTATCTTTAATGTGGAAACGTTTCGTCAGCCAGTGGCTTCATCAGTCTAATATAACACCTTAAACTCTTTCCGATCATCAACATTCATCTTTGTATTGGACTGACGAAGCCACTGTGTGGCTGTATTAATGCTGAGTAACAGGACATTAATGTTGGTAGAATTACCGACAATATGGTAGGTAAAAAGTGCACAAGTGCAACTGTGTCCTATTAGCGTTACGGCTTGACAAAGCTCATGGAGAGCGAAACGTTGCCAAAACAAAATATCACATTAGTTGCACTTGCGTCCTTTTACTTAACACTGTGTGACTAAGGTTTCCACAAAGACACACCAAGTGTTGCACACGTATGTCTAATTTATCAACATGTCGGTTCTCTGAATCAATTATCTACAATACTCATCTGGGTGGTTCGATGTCCATCGATGCCATCCTCTGTGTTCTTGTTCCTACCCTTACTGGCCTCCCTAGCTCTCCTGCAGTGCTCCTCTTTCTTGGGTTTTGACCAACTCCACTATTAATATTACTACTACTACTGTTACTGCCACTACCTCTCTACTACTGCCACTACCTCTCTACTACTGCCACTACCTCTCTACTACTGCCACTACCTCTCTACTACTGCCACTACCTCTCTACTACTGCCACTACCTCTCTACTACTACCACTTCCTCTCTACTACTACCACTTCCTCTCTACTACTACCACTACCTCTCTACTACTACCACTACCTCTCTACTACTACCACTACCTCTACTACCACTACCTCTCTTGTCCCGTCCCTGTCTGCTGGCCTACATGTACTGTCTCCTCCTCCTCTTTTCTTTTAATGTGACTTTGTAAATGGTTCAAGTCGGACCGAAACGTCGTCGTACGCTCCTCTCTCCTATGTGCTGTCCTAGCATACGTTAGATACAATTTACACGTGTGTTCTTTCCACTTACTGTGGGAGATGTTGATAGTAAGGCCACAAGAAAGTGGTTTAAGTCAACTGTTCTCTCGAGCAACAAGAAGAAACACAGAATAAAATTTCCCAGTTATATCCGAACTTTCAGAATGATATTAAATGCATAATGTAAAATGTTTTTTAACTCAACTTTCGTCAGTTACACAGCGGTATATCATATGCAATACCGCATTATGCGCTCAGCCAATCCTCAAGTAATATATGCTTGTCACAGAAGTTATCTAACTAAGTAGCATGCAGAATATTGGTAGCCAAGACTATTTAATTCTGTACTACATACGTACAATATTGTAAATACGTACAGTCTTGTACCAAATTCCAAATTTGCAACCAGAGGAACATTTCTACTTAATACCAATACCCTACCAATGGAAGGTATTTACCTCTTTCATAATAAATGTCTTTAATCTATTACAAGTTAAAGTAACAACCTAATTAAACGTAACAATAGAAGGGATGACCGTAAATCCTCACCAGGACCCCAAAAGATGGATGGATCCGATTTAATATTATTCAAACGATAAATAACCATAAACAATGCAGGAGTCCCGACTAGCAATTGCGGTCGGAACGTAAGTCAGACTGCAGCCGCGTTGTCGGTAGCTGCCCCCTCTCCGTCTTGAATTACTCCTTCCTCTCATCTTCCTCCTCTTCTTCCTCTTCCTCTTCTTCCTCCTCCTCCACCTCCTCCTGATATTCTTCACCTATTACTGTTCATGTATTCTTCCTAAATGTCTTCCTCATTTTCTTCTTGTCTTTCCCTTTTTTGTCTTTCATCTCCTTTCATTTTTTCTTTCTACTCCTCTTTGCTTATTTTCTTCTCTCTCCTCGCCTTTTTGTTTCATCTCCATTTCTTCTTCCTTCTCGTTTTTTTCCTCTCATTCATCTTATCTTCCAATTACTTCTAATTTCCCTTCCACTCTCCATCTTTGCTTCCTCTCCACCTAATCTTCCTGCAGCCTTTTTTTCTCTCCTTTCACTTCTTCCCTTACTTTCTCTCATTTATTTTCCTACGTGTCTCTCCCTCCTTCATTCTCAACACTACCTATTGCATTGTCCCTATTAGCATGCATATACATCTTTCTCTTTTTGCCTGGTCCCTTCTCTCCACTTTTCCTTCACTTCTGGCTGTTACTCTCTCTTCCTCCCAATCTGCATCATAATAACATCCTCTCGCCTTCCCTTCCGTCCTTACATATGGTTCCTCTATCCACCTCCCTTCTTAAGTTTGTTTTTCCCTGTTAGCTGTATGCAGGCAAGTTTCTCACCCCTTACAAACTCTTCTAGACAGTCAGGCCTTCCTTCACTGCTTCCAGCCTCCTGTGATTTACGTTGCGCGCGCGCACACACACACACACACACACACACACACACACACACACACACACACACACACACACACACACACACACACACACACACACACACACACACACAAGCTAAGGGGAATGTCCTATGAAGAAAGATTAAGGGAAATCGGCCTGACGACACTGGAGGACAGGAGGGTCAGGGGAGACATGATAACGACATATAAAATACTGCGTGGAATAGACAAGGTGGACAAGGACAGGATGTTCCAGGGAGGGAACACAGAAACAAGAGGCCACAATTGGAAGTTGAAGACACAAATGAGTCAGAGAGATAGTAGGAAGTATTTCTTCAGTCATAGAGTTGTAAGGCAGTGGAATAGCCTAGAAAATGACGTAGTGGAGGCAGGAACCATACACAGTTTTAAGACGAGGTTTGATAAAGCTCATGGAGCGGGGAGAGAGAGGGCCTAGTAGCAACCGGTGAAGAGGCGGGGCCAGGAGCTAGGACTCGACCCCTGCAACCACAAATAGGTGAGTACACACACTCTCTCTCTCTCTCTCTCTCTCTCTCTCTCTCTCTCTCTCTCTCTCTCTCTCTCTCTCTCTCTCCATTTTCGTTAATGCATTTACGTCTCCCTCACCTCCGCTGACCTGCATAACACGGTCGAAGGATCGGCATAATAAACAAGTCATTATCGCAGCGGTGCTGATGTCAGCTCGCTGAGGAATGTGTCTGTTGTGGTGTTAGTGACTGTCAAAAGCACTTGTCGATAGACACTTGCTTTATGTGGATGTGTGTGTGTGTGTGAGAGAGAGAGAAAGAGGGGGGAAGGAGGGAGGGAGGGAGGGAAAGGATAGGGTTAAGGAAGCTAGAGATATGAAAGATATTAAAAGGAAGATGAGTGAAAGAGAAAGTCAGGTAGGCAAAAGTATAAAGGGTGATCAGAAGACAACTAGCGAAGGACGAAGGGAGATGTAAACGTAAAAATCAAATTCGCAAATGAAAAAAGCTATAAGAAGTGAAAATATAATAAAACAAACAGAGCAATAAAACAAATTGTTAAGTTTGAAATATAAACAACAGTTTTGGTGAAGAAGAATAGCAGTAGTAGTAGTAGTAGTAGTAGTGTGGCATGCTAAAAGTATGTTCCATTTTATTCGGTGTATGTCACACACCCATATAGGCTGCCTCCCAACCAGGTGGTAAGGTTTTAACGATCAGGCGCCCCTGTCGTTATACCAGTACCTTGGTTCAAGCAGACAATCACAAGGAAGCCCGACGAAGCTGTGAAACAACGTGGAACGCTCGTGAAACGGCCTTCACTGCTGGTCGCTACAGTTCTCACCGTGTCTTGTGCTTGCATTTTTACCTCAGTGTACATTGCTGTAAATGCTGTACCTAGGGTATATACACTGTAAATAACAGCTTATTTTAGTGAAGGAAATACAATCATTTATTCTCTACGCTGCCTCTTTGCTCGTTCCTAATTAGTTATCGTGCCACGGGAAGGTGTGCAGCTACTAGTCTACGCCTGTGTTCGTGATGAGGAGGATAGTATTGGCGTGTATAAACAATGGAAGAGCACTGCAGCAGGCCTACTAGTCCATACAAGGCACGTCCTTCTCAAAATCAATCATTCCTGCCTCCTATCCATCCAACGTTTTATCAAAGCTACGCAAGAATTTGCTTCAGTACATCAGGTACAGTAAAACTCAACCCTTCTCACTCTTATATGTGTCTCATCTCAGTTAATCGATCATGGGCTCAATTAACTGACCTGTCCAGGTGTCCTATATGGATTAAGGCCGAGTTCTGGTACATTAACACGAATTTACCATATTTACCACTTACAAATAAATGCAAAAGAGTGTTACCGAAAAGTAATTTTTGACGATGTAAAAAAGAAATCCGGGAACCAAGGACAAGACACTTAAATCTAAACAATGTTAAACCAACGTTCTGGTTTAATGTCAACGCTGCTTTTCATTAGCTTTAAATTATAATGAAAACTATTTCTATTACTAGAGAAGGTGGCCACCTGGTCCCTCATGTGTCAAAAAAAGTTTGCCCTTGTCCACCATATTGATGTTCCCGATTATATCCGTGATTATATTCGTGATTATACTAGTGATTATATCCATTGTTCATCGCTACAGTGGTTGTATTTCTACCTCATTGTCTTCGTTCGTATCCTCTCCTCAGCCCACCTACCAGTCTAACAGCGAACCTCCTAAGATTTTTTTTCGAGATTATTTATGTGCTTACCTATAGTCGCTTCCGGGGATAACCACCTCCGCGGTCCGGTCCCAGATCAGGCGTTTTGTTGCTGGCCTGATCGTTAAGGCTGTTAGTGCCAGCCGCCAGCAGTTCAACGTACGCAACACAACTCGGCTGATCAGGAACTGATCTGAGGAATCTGTTGAGTTCCCTCTTGAAGACAGCCAAGGGGTAATTCCCCTTTTGAATGGAAGGAAGATGTTGAAGAGTCATGATACCTATACACTTAGTGAATTTCTGCCAAATCTATTGCGTTCATATGCAGTGTTTCGGTGTATAGGTCTGGGACCAATTTCCCCAGAATCTTCTATGTGTAGATTATCATGTGACTTTCTCGACTACGTTCTAAGGAATACAGTTCGAGGGAGTTCATGCGCTCCCTGTAATTTAGATACTCGACAGAGTTTATACGACCTGTGAAGGTTCTCTGTGCATTTTCCATATTTATAGTTTCGCCTGCTTTGAAGGGAACTGCTAATACACAGCCGTTAGTACACCTTGAGAGGAGAGAACGAGTGACTTGGAGTGTTATCAGGTCACTGGTTCTCTCTAGGTAGGAATATTACTGTTTACTAATGCTTAGTTGATGGTTCCTCGCTTACATTACAAGCTCAGTAACATCGTTTTATACATTACACTTCTCATTATATGATTCACCTATTTTATTGTCAATTTTTAATATCTGCCTTTTGCATTTAACAGTATTTTTTCAACTGTGAACAAAAATGGATTCTGACCATCTCGTTTGCTATTCTTTCCTCCCGTCTTAGTTCTTGTTCACGCTTGACTTGTTAACGTTTAGCTTGTCTTTATATCTGGTTAATTTCTGGCTTGTTTGTATGCCTGGTTAGTTATAGGTTAGGCTACTTCCAAATATTTTTTTTTCCTTTTCTCATAGGCTACCAGTTCCTACTGCTGAACCATCCCATATTGTTTTGTCTTATTTATTTTTAGTATGACTCTTTTTCCATGAAGTTGTGTAGTTCTTCGAATATTTCCCTTTTATCTGTTTCAGGCATATAGTGTCGCTTAAAATTTATCTTTACGAGTGCCCTTCTTGGCTCTTCAGTCATTGATATTGGCCATTTATCTCTTACAACTCATTTAAATTGTGTAGAAAATAAGCAAATTTTTCCAAATGGATTCCAACAGTTTATACTGATAACATATTTTGTCCAGTAAATAATGATTGTTGAAGTTGTGTTACCATTTCTCACTCAACTTTGTTGGGTTGATGAACCTGGTCGTCACAGGGAGGAACTGTTTTGAAAACCGGGTGCTCTTTACGACCTATCGTAGTCCATCCAGTTTCTCTCTTTGTAGTCGAAGTCTCCTGCTGCAATTTTTTTCTTTCTCCTGGTGAACTTTCAGCTGTAGTTTTATCCATGTGTGGATTGTACCTATTGAATATTAAAATTCATTCATTTTTGCTTGGGATTTATTCTGCAGTTCTTTGTTTTCGATTTATTCCAAATTATTTTGTTTTGCCCTTCGTTTCTGCATCTCGTAGGCTTTACATTTATTGTCGTTTCATTGCTATTTTGATCCCCAAACTTCTTTCTTCTCCACACTGAACTCTCAAGGGAGCTTCCTTGACGTTAGTGAGGGGTTCATGTTCTAGAGAATTGGATCTGTGCTCTAGTTCCCTGAAGCCTGAATACCTTCCATCCTCCCCCCCCCCACAGGCACTGCATAACTCTACGGGTTTAGTGCTCCCACATTATTATAATAATTGTCCATACTGATTACTTACTATCGAGCAATGATTCACTACAAATGTGTCATCATATTCGGTTAATTTGGCATATTACATCCGGTTCTGAAATTTTGAGACTGTGAACGTAAGTGTCTGTGGTACAGACGATTTTCTCCTCTACTCAGACAACCTCACTCGACTATTGGAAATCATTTTGATTCTCGCAGTCGAACACGAGTCCAGAAAAATTTGAAGTTGTAGCTGAAGTCACAGAAAACTTTGGATTTTAGAATTTTAACGAGTTTACATCTTAAACGTCATAAACGTAAACTTCGTGACAACGATTCTGATATATATATATATATATATATATATATATATATATATATATATATATATATATATATATATATATATATATATATATATATATATATGCAATAAGATCACAGTAAACAGGTGATTTCAGAATATGCAAAACAACCACTCGGAAAGAATAGAGAAATTCCAAGCGCTTTCGTGACTACTCACATTATCAAGGAACTAGTTCCTTGATAATGTGAGTAGTCACGAAAGCGCTTGGAATTTCTCTATTCTTTCAGAGTGGTTGTTTTGCATGCTTATATATATATATATATATATATATATATATATATATATATATATATATATCGTGCCGAATAGGCAGAACTTGCGATCTTGGCTTAAATAGCAACGCTCATCTTGCCATATAGGACAAGCTAAAATTTGTGTATGCAATAATTTCGCCAAAATCATTCTGAACCTAACGAAAAAAATATATTTCACTGTGTTTGTTTAGTATTAAATTATTGTAAACAAATCTAAAAAATTGGGTTAGGATAAAATAAATTGTTCTTGTTATAATAAGGTTAGGTAAGTTTTCTAAGATTCTTCTGGTGCAAAATTAAAAATTTTTACATTAACGTTAATGAAAAAAAATTTATATCTCTAAAAGTTTAGGAGAAAATTTTAGAAAGGACTTAATTTTAAATGAGTTCTTGCTAATTGACCAGTTTTACATATTCGGCACGATATATATATATATATATATATATATTTTTATTTTATTTTTATTTTTATTATCACACCGGCCGATTCCCACCAAGGCAGGGTGGCCCGAAAAAGAAAAACTTTCACCATCATTCACTCCATCACTGTCTTGCCAGAAGGGTGCTTTACACTACAGTTTTTAAACTGCAACATTAACACCCCTCCTTCAGAGTGCAGGCACTGTACTTCCCATCTCCAGGACTCAAGTCCGGCCTGCCGGTTTCCCTGAATCCCTTCATAAATGTTACTTTGCTCACACTCCAACAGCACGTCAAGTATTAAAAACCATTTGTCTCCATTCACTCCTATCAAACACGCTCACGCATGCCTGCTGGAAGTCCAAGCCCCTCGCACACAAAACCTCCTTTACCCCCTCCCTCCAACCCTTCCTAGGCCGACCCCTACCCCGCCTTCCTTCCACTACAGACTGATACACTCTTGAAGTCATTCTGTTTCGCTCCATTCTCTCTATATATACATTCTCTCTCTCTCTCTCTCTCTCTCTATATATATATATATATATATATATATATATATATATATATATATATATATATATATATATATATATATATATATATATATATATATACATATACACACACACTTACCAACTTGGATCCACCTGGCTTGATATTATCGTCATTACCATGCTGTGACCTCCCAGCCCAGACACACATCACAACACAAAGAAATTCACCTGTTGTGATATAATGTGACCGGGAAACACAGCATGCTCGTGTTCCCACTATGTAACCGTCATACAGAAGACCGGCAGCACATTGCCGATGTATCCAATTTTACATAAAGAAAAGCCTTCCTCCTCCATCAGTGACTTAGAAAATTGCATATGTAGTCATGACTGACAAATAAATCTAGCTGGGAGTAATATACGCACCTTGGAGTCATTATACCAGTCAGGCGGGAGGGAAAAATGGCCGTATGTAAATCACCAGGTTTCCGGCGTCCTGACCAGACCTTCCCTCCTCCTCCTTCCTTTGACCTCGACTTCTCAACACATCATACGATTATCCCATTATAATGGGCAGATACTCCCACCTTTTTCTTTTAAATATTAAAAATACCATTTCTGTTTTGCTCAGAATTTCCACTTGAGACACTGAGTTGTAATGAAAAATGTATTCAATTTAAATTATATGTAAATTAATGTGAATTATGGCTTAAAAATAACCAAATTTTAAAAGCCATTAATAAGCTTTCGTTATGAATAAGGTATTATACATATTGCAAAAGCGTAGGTCTTGACTCGTCTGTAGTTCGAACCTTGAGTGATCACTGAACTTCTCTACCAGAGTGAGAGATGTGGCTGGTTAGCAAAGCATTCGCTTCAGGTATTAAATGGTTAACCGGCTGTTGTGGGTCACAGTATCAGGAAGGTCTCTTAAAGAAATAAACTATACAAGTTATCTTGGGTTATTCTGGGTTAGTAACTCTAAGTTAAAACCCACTAATTTTGAACAAGTCTTAGGTGGAACACCTGGATATCTTTATTGGAGAGACGCATCGCCAGAGCAGCTGGATTTTTTCAGTATAATTCAAAGGCAAGAGGACGAACACCTTTAATGCAGGAACAGTGAAAAAAAATGCAGTAGGTGAAGATATTGTCAATGGTGGGCAGGGTCCACGAAGTAAGTTGTGCCCATATGGTGGGCCCCATATTAGCAGTGAAATTGTAGACGATATCCTCAGTTCGAAGACTCCATTGTGTTGCTACGTCAGACAAGTATAATTACATCAAAGGTAAACAACAACAGTAAGTTGACGAATAAGACATGCTCAGCACCCGGGAGTTTTTATCGGAGCCGGTGAGGGGGGAGGGCAGGGTTTTGATCCAGGGAAGTGAACCTATCTGATTCGATATTCCATTGGATCGAACCTGATTCCCTCTCGTTCCCCATTGGCTGGATGACCCCGACGAGTGTGGAGCTTTCCCCAATTATAACAATTTAGTGGAGAGACGTATCGTCTGCGCAGCAGGCTTTTTCACGAGTTACTGCACTTGTAATTTATATGAGTATCTCCAGAACGGAAATTCATTTTTAATGAGATGCGAAGAGTTCTTGAAAAAAAAAAATTACACTGACAAGGACTAAGGTGCGTAAATTTTGTGTGATTTAAGAACATAAGAAGGAGCACTGCAGCAGGCCTACTGGCCCATGATAGGCAAGTCCAACTAAATTTACGTACGAATTTCAGTGAAATTACAGTTTTCTGTTTGCCCAGGAAATATTCTTTAATTGTGGGCGTTACTGGACTTCACTCTAGACTGACTTGGACACAGCAACTTGATAAAATACATTTATATTGATAAATAAAATACTTTTATACTGATAAATTAATAATTTGTCCTCATTTACTCTGCATCATTTTCAAAAGTGTCCTAAGATGGAACTTGTATATTTTTTTTTTCCTGTCCCCGTCCACTAGTTGCATTTAAGGTACAGTATGAAAGGTTATGCCATAACTCGCATATTATGAAGAGGAGTGGAGTGGAGGCACTGGTTTTTATGACTTGACGTGCTGTTGGAGTGTGAGCATGGTAGTATTTATGAAGAGATTCACTGAAGCCAGTTAGTCGGATGTCGGTCCTTGAAGTGGGAAATGGAGTGCCGGCACTCTGAAGGAGGTGTGGAGATATGTTGCAGTTTATTAACTGTAGCATCGAGACGCCTCTGGCAAGGTAGTGGATGAATGGTTCAGAGAACCGACATGTTGATAAATTAGACACATGTGCAACTCTTGGGTATCTTTATTGAGGAAACGTTTCGCCACACAGTGGCTTCATCAGTCCATACATAGGAGAAACTTGAAGAACACCACCTATGACTGCTGCACCTCTCCTGCCATACGGTTTATAAGCTGCTTCTCCGCTCATCTGCCGTATTCTACTCAAGATTGATGGACTGAACACATCGACTCAAGGTTGAGGGACTGATTACCTCATTCTCCTCCTGTTCTTCAAGTTTCTCCTATGTATGGACTGATGAAGCCACTGTGTGGCGAAACGTTTCCTCAATAAAGATACCCAAGAGTTGCACATGTGTCTAATTTATCGGCAAGGTAGTGATGGATTGAGTGATGATGAAAGTGTTTCTTCTTTTTCGGATCGCCATGCCTCGGTAGGAAACGGCCGATGTGTTTAAAAAAAAAAAGGCAGGTGTCAATTAGCATTTCCGTCTTAGGCTAAGACCCTTTTCAGTCGTGCATTTCTTTCCCCGTTATCCCCTTCTCTCTTTTTTTTTTTTTTTATACAAAGTTTGACAAGGCTAGATTAAAGATCTCTAACTTTATTGACAAGCTATTTACAGGTTAAGGATCTTTAACTTTATTGACAAGCTATTTACAGGTTAAGGATTCCTAACTTTATTGACAAGCTAAGAGCTGTTAC
Source organism: Cherax quadricarinatus (assembly GCF_038502225.1). Taxonomy (NCBI): domain Eukaryota; kingdom Metazoa; phylum Arthropoda; class Malacostraca; order Decapoda; family Parastacidae; genus Cherax; species Cherax quadricarinatus. Next base: position 57,308,630 of record NC_091292.1, read on the forward strand.
CTACATCAGCTCATTTGAAAGCATTTTTATTGTTATGAAACATACAAGTAGGGAACAGGATGAAGTTGGAGCCATCTGTGGGCCAGCATTTTCATTTGATCAACTGACTTTATCTCGTTGACATCACAATGCTGTACGAATGTGTTCCATACTCGAGTCATCCTGGGTATAAATGATCTCAGATGGAGTGATGTTCTGGAGAAGGTTACAGCCAGAGTGAAGTTGCTGCTTTCTGCCCGTCTTGTGGCATAAAAGCTTGTTTCACGCTGTCCTCGAAGTGGATCCAAGTGTGGTACTTTGACAATATTGGCCTTGTACATAACAGTAAGGCCACCCACATCCCTCCTGTGTTGAAGGCTCTGCTGTAATGACAGATCTATCCAGGATGGGTCCAGACGAGAGATGAGACGTCTTGCTCTGTTCTCTACTCTGTCAAGCAGTCGCAGATGATGGGGGGAGGGGGGGGGCAGGCAAACCAAGAAAGTGGGGCATACTTAAGGTGTGAGTGTACTTGTGCCTCGTACAGAATCTTCCTCTCCTTCTCCCTCTCCTTCCTCCCTCTCCCTCCTCCCTCTCCTTCCTCCCTCTCCCTCCTCCCTCTCCCTCCTCCCTCTCCCTCCTCCCTCTCCCTCCTCCCTCTCCATCCTCCCTCTCCCTCCTCCCTCTTCCTCCTCCCTCTCCCTCCTCCCTCTTCCTCCTCCCTCTCCCTCCTCCCTCTTCCTCCTCCCTCTCCCTCCTCCCTCTCCCTCCTCCCTCTCCCTCCTCCCTCTCCCTCTTTCTCCTCCCTCCCCTACACCTACACAGTCCCCTATATAACTTCCCGGGCGCCTGGACCTCACCTGGTACGCCTCCCTAGGTCTATAGTGACGTATTTCTGCCCACACATTCATCACCAGCTTAATTTCATGCTTGTTACTTTGCCTACCTCCATCTATCATGTTCGCGAAACTTGGAAACTCGTTGGAGAGAGAAAAAAAATAGAGAGCGGAGGGTGATATATAAACAGAGATGGACACCGCGGCCAGGAAGCGATACTATCATCGTCTGTATAACTTCTGCGAGGCGTTGACTCGGGGGTTATTGTGCTCAACAGCGTATAGGCCCACACTGGAGGGAAGGGAAAAGGGAAACGAAAGGGAAAGGAAAGAGGAAGGAGGTAAAAGAAGGGGAAAACGAGGGTGAGAAAGGAGAAAGAAGTAAGGTAGAGAGGAAAAGTTAGGCTGTGCATGGGAAAGACCGCAGAGAACTCTTTCTGGTCCACACCCAGGTTGTCTGGTCAACACTCTGCAGAGAATAACTATCTATTTGTAACTTCGGAAGATGGAAAAAGATAGAGCGCTCTCACCACCTTCCACTCTTCAGGCCTCTGTCGGCATGAAAAAAAAGGGAGGGTAAAAATATACCATATCGAAAAATAACAGGAAGGTGACTGGAGAGACGAAGCTGGAAGCAAGACGTGGGCTGAAACTACCACTGTTTAATACTGTTTACATTCCATTACTCCTGTTATTCCACTGACATTGACCAATGTGTAAACAATGTTTCTAGTCCTGGTTCCCACCAGATGTGCTAAGTTTATAACTATCATTAACGAGGTTGTCTTGCTGTCAAGTATTTGTCCTGACGCATCCTCTAGACAGACATAAGGAATATGTTGACTTCAATTACCTTCATCTGTTATAAGTATACGACAGTCCTTATGGGTCTTTCGTGTAGGTTTAGCGAGGCTCCAGCGATAGGTTCAGCGAGGTCGTGAATGTCCAAGGTAACATTTCTCCCCTATACCTTGCTGAACACTAATTTAGTACCTCGTAAAGGCTCTAGTAACTATAGAATTCAACTAAATGCTATATATCTAGTTGAATTCTATACTTGGAAGGTGCTTGTCCAGCTCGTACTTGAATGACTGTATTGTCTTTGTGCTCAAACCATTAGCGGGTAGTTTATTAAATTCTGATGTAATTCTGTGTGGAAAAAACAAACAAAAGCTTAGCATGCATTCGTTTTGCATCTTCTGCCTCGAGGTTTCATTCCATTGTTTCGAGATGTGATTATTCAGCACTTGAAGTCGTTCATGTTTGAATCCATTAAAGCCATTTATTATCTTAAAGTAAGAGAAGCAAAAGAGGAAGAGACAAGCAGGAAGGGAAATGGTTAAGGGGAGGAAGAGGCAAGGAGATTGAGTAAGGGAAAAGAAAGGGAAAAAGTTGATATGTAAATGAGAGGAATGCAAAAGGAAGAGAAAGGTTAAAATGTAAGGTGGAGGAGGAAGGAAAAGGATTAAGGTATTAGGGAAAGGAATGTAGACGAGAAAGTAACATAAATGAATGAAGAGAATATAGATGTGTTGTGGTAATATTGAATTTTACTGCTTATACTGCACTACGTATAAAGTTTTGAGCTTTCTATGTTACTGGTGAGACTAGTTCACCAGCTGAGATGACAGCCATGTAAGCAAGACCCTGTGGTATTGGTGAGACTAGTTCACCAGCTGAGATGACAGCCATGTGAACGAGAATCTGTGGTATTGGTGAGACCAATTCACCAGCTGAGATGACAGCCATGTGAACGAGAATCTGTGGTATTGGTGAGACCAATTCACCAGCTGAGATGACAGCCATGTGAACGAGAATCTGTGGTACTGGTGAGACCAATTCACCAGCTGAGATGACAGCCATGTGAACGAGAATCTGTGGTACTGGTGAGACTAGTTCACCAGCTGAGATGACAGTCATCTCAACGACCATTTTATACCACTATTACAGTCACTTCCATGACTACTACTTCTGCAACATTTACAATAAGAACAAATACGGATATTAATACTACGTTTATTCGCGGAGTTTGCCCGCTGTTGTTGTCGGAGTTTGCCCGCTGTTGTTGGCGGAGTTTGCCCGCTGTTGTTGGCGGAGTTTGCCCGCTGTTGTTGGCGGAGTTTGCCCGCTGTTGTTGGCGGAGTTTGCCCGCTGTTGTTGGCGGAGTTTGCCCGCTGTTGTTGGCGGAGTTTGCCCGCTGTTGTTGGCGGAGTTTGCCCGCTGTTGCTGGCGGAGTTTGCCCACTATTGTTCAAATATAATTCCGTATTCATGAACGTATTCACTGTTAATCAAAGCTTGAGACTTTGTAGTCAAGCGATAAATCACTGTTATGAAGGAATTAAACCGTTGCATTCACAGGAATAAACCGCAACATTCACGGAGTTAAACCGCTGTGATTCACTGGTAAACCTGCCCTGTCTGGGAAGACAGTACTGAATTCATGGCTTTAAGGTGATGTATTCCTGGAAACAAGCCGCTCTATTCAAGGTACTACAGCGTAATATTCATGGGAATAAGCCACTATATTCGGGAAAATAAGCCATGGGAACACAGTACTGTATTCATGGCTTTGAGTTGCTACATTTCCGAGGGATGAGTTTCTCTGTTCAATGTAATTCATGGGGTTAAGCCAGTGTATTCAGGAAAATAAGCCAAGGTGGTGATCACGCCAACTGGGAAACAAGCCACCAAGACACTTCCCATGACGGATTTTCCCAACCCAGCTGAAGGTAATTACTAATAGCATGACAATCGATGGCGTTCCAGGTGAAGATTTACATTCCTTTCCTAATCTCATGCAAACCGGTTGAGAGCCATGAGAGGATTAATGTAATTAGTGTAATTAGAGTGATGATAGGAGAGGGAGGGAGGGAGCCGCGCTCTGACCTGCGGCCATCAGGCGAGGAGTGACCAGGGAACCTGATGGGCGTCTGCCACTCCTCGGCACCTACTGCTGGCGGCAGGTACCACACGACTAGGTGCAGCAGGGGCAGCAGCACAAGACCAGGGGCAGTAGCACAAGACCAGGGGCAACAGCACAAGACAGGGGCAGCAGCACAAGACCAGGGGCAGCAGCACAAGACCAGGGGCAGCAGCACAAAACCAGGGGCAGCAGCACAAGACCAGGGGCAGCAGCACAAGACCAGGGGCAGCAGCACAAGACAGGGGCAGCAGCACAAGACCAGGGGCAGCAGCACAAGACAGGGGCAGCAGCACAAGACCAGGGGCAGCAGCACAAGACCAGGGGCAGCAGCACAAGACCAGGGACAGCAGCACAAGACCAGGGGCAGCAGCACAAGACCCTGGGCAGCAGCACAAGACCAGGGGCAGCAGCACAAGACCAGGGGCAGCAGCACAAGACCAGGGGCAACAGCACAAGACCAGGGGCAACAGCACAAGACCAGGGGCAGCAGCACAAGACCAGGGGCAACAGCACAAGACCATGGGCAACAGCACAAGACCAGGGGCAACACCACAAGAGCAACAGCACTGGACCAATCGCAAGATCACAGGACCAGTGCCAAAGCAACAGACCAAGAGTAGGAACATTGAGCCAGGGGGCAGAATACTGTATGTGTGTGTACACTCAACCAGTTCAGGTTGCAGGGGTCGAGTCCTAGCTCCTGGCCCCGCCTCTTCACTGGTCGCTACTAGGTCACTCTCCCTGAACCGTGAGCTTTATCATACCTCTGCTTAAAGCTATGTATGGATCCTGCCTCCATCACATAGCTTCCCACACTATTCCACTTCCTGACTACTCTGTGGCTGAAGAGATACTTCCTAACATCCCTGTGATTCATCTGTGTCTTAAACTTCCAACTGTGGAACATCCTGTCTTTGTCCACCTTGTCAATTCCTCTCAGTATTTTGTATGTCGTTATCATGTCCCCCTATCTCTCCTGTCCTCCAGTGTCGTCAGGTCGATTTCCCTTAACCTCTCCTCGTAGGACATACCCCTTAGCTCTGGGACTAGTCTTGTTGCAAACCTTTGCACTTTCTCTAGTTTCTTTACGTGCTTGGCTAGGTGTGGATTGCAAACTGGTGCCGCATACTCCAATATGGGCCTAACGTACACGGTGTACAGGGTCCTGAACGATTCCTTATTAATATGTCGGAGTTCTGTTCTGGGGTTTGCTAGGCGCCCATATGCTGCAGCAGTTATTTGGTTGATGTGCACTTCAGGAGATGTGCCTGGTGTTATACTCACCCCAAGATCTTTTTCCTTGAGTGAGATTTGTAGTCTCTGGTCCCCTAGACTGTACTCCGTCTGCGGTATTCTTTGCCCTTCCCCAATCTTTATGACTTTGCTCTTGGTGGGGTTGAACTCCAGGAGCCAATTGCTGAACCAGGTCTGCAGCCTGTCCAGATCCCTTTGTAGTTCTGCCTGTCTTCAATCGAATGAATTCTTCTCATCAACTTCACGTCATCTGCAAACAGGGACACTTCAGAGTCTAGTCCTTCCGTCATGTTCACAAATACCAGAAACAGCACTGGTCCTAGGACTGACCCTGTGGGACCCCGCTGGTCACAGGCGCCCACTCTGACACCTCGCCACGTACCATGACTCGCTGCTGTCTGCCTGACAAGGATTCCCTGATCCATTGTAGTGCCTTCCCTGTTATCCCTGCTTGGTCCTCCAGTTTTTGCACTAATCTCTTGTGTGGAACTGTGTCAAGCACCTTCTTGCAGTCCAAGAAAATGCAATCCCGCCACCCCTCTCTCTCTTGTCTTACTGTTGTCACCATGTCATAGAACTCCAGTAGGTTTGTGACACAGGATTTCCCGTCCCTGAAACCATGTTGGCTGCTGTTGATGAGATCATTCCTTTCTAGGTGTTCCACCACTCTTCTGATAATCTTTTCCATGATTTTGCATACTATATATGTCAGTGACACTGGTCTGTAATTTAGTACTTCATGTCTGTCTCCTTTTTTAAAGATTGGGACTACATTTGCTGTCTTCCATGCCTCAGGCAATCTCCCTGTTTCGATAGAAGTATTGAATGTTGTTGTTAGGGGTACACATAGCGCCTCTACTCCCTCTCTCAGGACCCATGGAGAGATGTTATCCGCCCCCATTGCCTTTGAGGTATCTAACTCACTCAGAAGCCTCTTCACTTCTTCCTCGGTTATGTGTACTGTGTCCAGCACTTGGTGGTGTATCCCACCTCTCCGTCTTTCTGGATCCCCTTCTGTCTCCTCTGTGAACACTTCTTTGAATCTCTTGTTGAGTTCCTCACATACTTCACGGTCATTTCTTGTTGTCTCTCCTCCTTCCTTCCTTCCTTAGCCTGATTACCTGGTCCTTAACTGTTGTTTTCCTCCTGATGTGGCTGTATAACAGCTTCGGGTCAGATTTGGCTTTCGCTGCTATGTCGCTTTCATATTGTCGTTGGGCCTCCCTTCTTATCTGTGCATATTCATTTCTGGCTCTACGACTGCTCTCCTTATTCTCCTGGGTCCTTTGCCTTCTATACTTCTTCCATTCCCTAGCACACTTGGTTTTTGCCTCCCTGCACCTTTGGGTGAACCATGGGCACATCCTGGCTTTCATTATTCCTGTTACCTGTGTGTGTGTGTGTGTGTGTGTGTGTGTGTGTGTGTGTGTGTGTGAGTGAATATCGATGTAGCTACGTAGACTCCACAATAACAGTGAAAAGTGTACATCTCTCTGTGAATATACACTTAGAGTTTGCTTCAACCTTACGTAACGTAGTTACGTAAAACTATGTACTGGCGCCTCGGAGTAACAGCCTGTCTAGGGACATATAAATATTTAGACCAAACCATACCACGGGTGGGGATAGAACCCGCGATCAGAGTGTCTCAAAACTCCAGACCGTCGCGTCTGGAGTTTTGAGACTCTCTGATCGCGGGTTCTATCCCCGCCCGTGGTATGGCTTGTTTGCAATCGTGTCATAACGATTTCGTGAGTCATATTTAGACCACATACACCAACCTAGGGCCAAGCTTGTTTCTTCACAAATAGCATTAAGTAAATGGTCAATATTTAGATTAATTATCAGGAAGGGCAATTAAATTCAATTTTATATAAATATAGCTACAATAATACTAAACTTACATATGCAACCTACCCTCTATATATTACATAAACCCACTAGTACAATGGTATTAGTTACATAAAACAAGGGGGCTCCGACACCTCTCACCTATCTGCCGGCCTCTTATCCTGCCGGCAAAACATTGTATGTACTCTCCAACACACAGGCCTCTGCACACTAGGGCTTTACAGGTAAAAATCACACGAGTACATACAGAATTATTAAATAACCTATGGCATAAACTTACCCAAAATACCACCCCCTTACACAAACACCAAACCACGACGTCTTATGACGTCTTTCTCTAGTCACGAGTCTCTCAGACCTCTCCTGTCCTGTCCTGTCCTGGCTACTCTTCAGGACTAATACGCGTCCGTCTTCAAAACAAATCCCGTCACTGACATTATTAAGCTTTTTTTTTATACACACATTTTCTACAATGCCCAGCGTAATACCTTATATTTAGGCTTTCAATATTCTCGACTGGTGGTGAATAGGTTACCTGCAGTCTTAATGACCCTTGTGTAGTCGACAGACTTCAAAGCTCATTATCCAGTCATCCTGGAGACCTTCAGGCGGGTGGTATAACAGGAAAAAAAACCTTGTTTAAGAGGTCAAATTAAGTGATGAAATATAAAAATTTAAGGACAAGGATGACTGCGGTAGGCCTACTAGGCTCGGTTCTTTTTTGATCTTTCTTAATTCATTAAAGTTTATAAAGACAGAATTGAGTAGAGCCTCGATATTCTCGTTTCAAACATTATTGTTTATTATTTTACTAATAATAACAACTTCCGTATCTTGCGTTCATTTGTTTAGAAGTAAAAGGTCTTTATTTGCGTGTTTCTTCGTAAGGCATTCGTTTTAGTTGTGAGCACTAAGTTTGTGAATTAATCAAAACGGTCAGTTGCAATCTACGTGAATCAGTTTTGTAATCGGTCCATCACTGATGGACCGATTAAACATCGTCTTTACATCTCTGCTATTTCTGCTGTCTCCTGTACTCGACTGGAGAAGAAAAAGATACCTAACTGTTGTCCATGTGTCTCATCATTAGTAATCCAGCTACCATAAAAGTCAATAATGCTAATCACTTAGTGAGCTGACCAGAGGCAGCAGACCACTCGAGGTTATCAATTACAGAGTCAGCAGAAAAGTTGACTGCTTCATTTTCAATAATAGAATCAGGAGAGACTGGTTTCTAGTCCAACGCATGCACCATAGCTCGACTGATCAGGAACCAGATTGAAGAATATATTCAGTTCCAGGGATCCGTCATTAATTTTCCTTATTTATGAAGGGAAGGTGTTGAAAAAATCTTGGCACTTGAACTAAAAGGAACAATACCCTGACTGAAACAATACATAAATAACCCGCACATAGGAGAGAGAAAAGCTTACGACGACGTTTCGGTCCGACTTGGACCATTTACAAAGTTACACTAACAGAGAAGAGTGAGGCAGACGGTATATATGGCAACTGGTACTCATTGCACCCTTGATTTTCAGTGGTGGTATTATCAGTATTCCAGCTGACTGCGTCAGTCACGAAGTCAGCAGACCAGCCGAAGCGTCGGTCATGGAGTCTGCAGACCAGCCGACAGCTTTAGCCACGAAGTCTACAGACCAGCCGACAGCTTTAGCCACGAAGTTTGCAGACCAGTCGACAGCTTTAGCCACGAAGTTTGCAGACCAGTCGACAGCTTTAGCCACGAAGTCTGCAGACCAGCGGACAGCTTTAGCCAAGAAGTCTGCAGACCATCCGACAGTGTCAGTCATGGAATCTACGGACCAATGGAGTGCGTTGTTCAATAATTAGTTTTAACCATCCGGCAGACGAGACAAGTATCAACTAACCATTCAGCTGAGCAATCAACCTGTTCTCCGCCTCCTCCACCGATCTTCCGACGGTCAGCCAAAAAAAAAAAAAAGACGGCAGCAGCAGCAGCAGCAGCACCCAATTTAGACAACTTCCTCCTCATATCTACTTTTACTCACCTACTCCCTCCTTTTCCTCATAATGATGATGATGAAGACACTATTAACTGATAACTGTAGATCTGAGTGCACGTAGTCAGAAATCGATACCGCCTATTAATTTATAAAGGCTTTGAAGGAGTGACCTGACAATGGCAAGGCCAGATATAGTACAATTCAATTTACAGTTAAAACTAAGGAGGGACCTTGAGTGAGTGAATGTCACACACACAGGTGTGTATAAATCTTATTTATACAACTTGGACTTTAATATAAATATGTCTCATGACTGTTATAATAATTTATAAATATGTCTCATGACTGTTATAATAATTTATAAATATGTCTCATGACTGTTATAATAATTGATCACCTCAATACGAATATAACAAATGGATATTTTTTGCATTCATTGTATAAATGTGTAGTTCTGCCTGTGTAGCCAAATTCAAACCTAAATACGTAATAATAATTATAATTATCATTATTTTATTATTAGTTACTGTTTTGATAATTATTGTTTATGTTATTGCTGCTGCTGCTATTACTACTGCCACTACCACCACCAGCGCCACTACTACCACTACCACCAGCGCCACTACTGCCACTACCACCACCAGCGCCAGTACTACCACTACCACTACAACCACCACCACTATTACTACTGCTACTACTACTATCACCACCACTACTACCACCATCACTACCATCACTACCACCACTATCACCACTATCACCACTACTTTCACCACTACCACCACCATCACCACTACTACCATCACCACCACCATCACCACTACTACCATCACCACTACCATCACTACCACCACTACTACCACCACTACTATCACCACTACTACTACTACCATCACCACTACCATCACCACTACCATCACCACTACCACCACTACTACCGCCACTACTACTACTACTACTACCACCACCACCACTACTACTACCACCACCACCACCACCACCACCACCACTACTACTACCACCATTACTACTACTATTACTACTACCACCGCCACCACGTAAAAGGCTGGATACTATATATTTTTTATTTCAGTTATTATTATCATTATGAACATAGTCTGAGGCGTGAGGATGACAAGTCAGCGGTGTGTCATTTGAATGTTGATTACGGTGTTGCTTCCAGAATTGCCGTTTGTCAAGACCTGGGTCCCCGAGCCTAGCATTAGAGTTAATTTTCTCTCAGAGAGTTGCGTTGCTTAATCTGCTCCACCACAGCTGGGAGTGCATATTAGACCTGTGATACCATCGATGCACTGAGATAATCTCTCCGATCGTGGTGCATCGCAATGCAGGCCTTAAAATCGATACAGTACAGTATTTTATGCTCAGCTGATTAAAAAAGTAACATTTAGGAAATGCATTGTGATTGTTTTTTGGCATAAGCGTTACACATGGAAAATAATTAACAGTATCGTGCCAACACAGTCCAGTGCAAGTTTTCGTAAAAAAAATTATATCGCTTTTGACATGGTATAACGACAGAAGGAAATTACAATAAAGATGTCATTACTGTGGCTAGAACAGTTCATAACTAGAAACAAATTAGAGATGGAACCGGACAACAAAGTCTTGGTTCGTCCTCTAATCGCGGTTTGATAATGGCCCAGGAAGGTCCGAAACTTTGCAAACTCTTTCATGGTTTTCATTGCCAATAATGCTAAGAGCCGAAATCTGATGGTGAAGAACTCAACATAGGGTCATAGGATTTATGCAGAGGAGCAATGGCCTCCAACAATAACTTGATTTTCACACAATGGCAAACCTAAGCTGCCATTGCCACAGTCTTGCAACAAGTCAGCCTTACTGCAAGTTCTTATGTGTGTATATAATAGTTAAACATTATACCTCGGCCTCATTACCACTTGTACCACACCTTTATAAAGGAATTATTCCCATGTATATAATCTCTAATGTATATGAGTTACATGGAACCCTTGCACTGAAATATTTATAAGGATTAAATGTAAATATATATATATATAAGTATATATACTTACACTAATATATATATATATATATATATATATATATATATATATATATATATATATATATATATATATATATAAATTTTCGCTTGCCTAATAAGGGAAGCGAAAATTTGTGTGTATACAATAATTTCGCAAAAATCATTCTGAACCTAAAGGAAAAAATACATATCATTGTGTTTATTAAATTATTGTAAACTTGTCTAAAATATATTTAGTTGGATTAGGATAAATTATATTTGTGCTTGTTATAATAAGGTTAGGCAAGTCTTCTAAGGTTCTTTTGGTACAAAATTATTAATTTTTACATAAATGAAAAATAAATATATCTTTAAACTTATAAGAAAAAAGTTTATAAAGGACTTAATTTTAAATGAGTTCTTGTTAATTTACCAGTTTTATCTATTCGGCACTTACATATATAATCAATAGCAACATTGCGACTAGCCAAGGACTCAAACCCATGCCAGTTTGGCTCACCTCATGCTAAGAGAATTTGGTGGTCCTGTGGGTTAGAGCGTCATGTGATTTTCGCTCACCATGAGGAGGGTCAAAATGACATGGGTTCGAGTCCTTGCCTAGTCGCAGTGTTGTTATTGATTAAATACCACTTGTTCGTGGTCTCTCTCTCTCTCTCTCTCTCTCTCTATATATATATATATATATATATATATATATATATATATATATATATAATATACGAAGTAGATGGAACAATTTATTTATCTTTGAGTAAGCTGCAGAATTTACAAGGCATAAGAATAGTGCTAGCATTCAGTGTTTGTTGCACAAACAAGAAACAGCAACAAACGAAACACTTTGCAGCTACCAATACCAAGTGCAGATACAAAACTACAGTACCTACACATTACCGAGAACAGGACGCAAAAATAGTTGCAGTTAAGCCATATAAAGAATTTAATAGAAGCCAAAGGCGCCAAATCACACGACGGAGGCGGCGACAACAAGGTAGTCCAGAATTATCAACAGCGACGATAGAGTCTATTTATCCCAATCCAGAATATCAGCCGCGCTACGTAGGGGGCAGCAGCGGCGGGACAGGCTGAAAATTACAGTGCAATTCATGTCCACAGGTCTTTCAAGAGATGTTAATATAACTTTTTTTTTTATAAAAGAGTACAACTAATACGACTGATTTAATCGATTCCACATTATATAAAGAAGTAAATACAGTTGAGAAACAGGTCATTAGAATCCGTCTGCTTGACTGACCCGCGTATGTCATGTATAATTACAACACCCACAGTGGTGCTCCTGCGTCGCTCTTCCCATAGCAGCAAAATGCTATTAAAAGGAACGCCGCGATGCTTTTCCCTTGCCTTAAAAGACACACGGGGCGAAAAGCGCTTTAAATTAACCTGCGTTGATACTGCACAATGTATACAATTAAACACTATTAAGACGGCAGACAGCGCCAGTGGTGGTGGCCCTCGCAACTAAATAACCCGGAGCTCCATGCGACTGTATTATCAAGCACGATCTTAGTATTGGATTATTGTGGCCTACTATATTAGGAAGGTTTCAACGTGGATGATCATCTCTGACAGGTAACTAGTAAGACTCGCCCTTCCCTCACCTGGTCAGGTAGTATTTTGCATTATTTATTAAGAGGCAATAATTCCTCAGGTATATAAAAAAGTGACTGGTCCAGGTGGACGTTTTTATTTTTGAGTGAACACAAGTTAAAAAGAAAATTCAGAATGCCTCTGAACTAAAAAAAAAAGATATCGACTAGGGAGAGAGACAAGGGGGAGAGGGAGGGAGGGAGGGGGAGACAGGGAGGGAGGGAGGGGGAGAGACAGGGAGGGAGGGAGGGGGAGAGACAGGGAGGGAGGGAGGGAGGGAGGGAGACACACACACACACACACACACACACACACACACACTGTGGATATCATTACTATCAACGCAAATGACTGATAAGGATACTTAAGCTAGCACTAATCTTATACAATATTAATAATAATAATCATAATACAACTAATAAATGGATGTGTATTACTATGATATCAGAGAAAGTTATACCAGTGTCTACTAAGCTCAGTCCCCTCTACTTCAGCGCTTGCAAAACGACTAGATAAAAGTGCAGCATTGAATTCTAATGACGTTAAATCTCATCTTTGAAGATTTAAAGCGAATCGAAAGATAAATTATCTCATGGAATCTAATATCCCAATTTCTTCATCACAAACGACAAATTTGCTCCTACAGAGTCCAAAACTGTTTCTGATCCTCCATTAAGAAACAGCAACTTTGAAAGATTAAGTTGATCAGAAGAGGCATAACTAGTTATCTCAGAGACCGAGATCCCAAAATACACCAGAACTTTAATTTTGAAGTAGATCAGACGTTGCATTCTCAAGTTGATGGTTTGAAGCCTATTGGAGGAGGCATTCACAGACTTGGATGAAAACCAATATTTTAAATATCCCGTTTCTTTTAGTAAAAATTACAAATTAGAGCCTAAACAACCCAAAAGTAAATTTTCCTGTGTTCGAGGTTCGAAACCGATACTTTCAAGATTAAAGACTTTCAGAAGTGGATTCCTCAAACCATACCACGGGTGGGGTTTGAACCCGCGATCAGAGAGTCAAAACTCCAGACCGTTCAAACCCCACCCGTGCTATGGTTTGCAATCGTGTCATTACGATTTCGCGAGTCATGGATTTTTCAGGTTATTTCACAGAACATGATTTGCTCCAATTTAATTTCAAAATTGCCGTCTACCTACGGCAATAACAACTCCAGCATCGGTGCTGAAAAACTGAAGGTGATCAGAGGAGAATCTCTGAAATTATCGCAGGAAAACGAAATCCGGGAATAGTCTTCATAAAATTCACCAGGGGGTCGTGTACACGCCATTAACTTCATCAACCCTTTTCCTTGTTAAAGTAAACCAGAGTTGAAAATTTGAAACCTAGCGGATGAAGTGTTCTCAAGATATTAACAAAAATAGAGAATGGAAAAAATATTTGACAGACAAGTAACTAATAATTATGTATGGAAGAAAAGCAATTATAATATTAATTTTGTCTGTAATTCTAATGAAAAATAATGGTCTGATAAATTCAAAATAATTGCTATATAGCATTCACAGATTTCCTTAAAAAATTCGTGAAATAATTTATGCCTCTTCTCAGCGTCTTTAATCTTTAAAGGATGATTCGGCTCACCGACAGAATGATACATAAGTTAGTTTTGTCGATTCAGTTTTGCCAGTTTTCTAGCATCATGCATAAACTTAGTGGTGAATTGTGAGAAATAACTGGAGAATTGCTCGTCTGATTAGCTTCAAATTTTCAGCATCGAATCTTAGTTGTGTTCGTTGTAACTTGTCAATTTCATGAAATTAAGTAGTTAACTTTGTAGCAGTGTCTGGTTGTTCTTTGTGTGTGGGGGGGGGGGGCTGAGGGGATCGAATATGGGCTACTGACTACTCATGAACGATCACATTCTCTTCTTAGCCTACTTTTAAAACAGTGTTTGGAATCTACTTCATCAGCTGCCTTGTTCAGCTCGTTCCATTCTTTACCATCCTCAGACTTGAAGTGTTTTCTGGTATCTTCGCAAGTTTTGCGGCTTTATCGCTGATCACTTTCCAAACTCTCTGCCCTGTTAAGTTCTTTAAGTGTCTCGTCCGTAATAGTTTTCTCTGTCAGAGGTCTCTCATTCAGTGCTGTAATAATGAATTTTCTTGGTCATTCTTCAACGTATTCACTACGGAACTCTTTGCAATCCTCGCTGCTCTTGTCCTGATAGCTGGCTTGCTTGGTTCTCGTTCACTATGTTATCCAATTCTCAACATGCTCTGCCCTATCCCAGTATGGTTCTGTCTATCTTGTGGTTTAAAAGATCCAGGCGGATCTCTCGCGTATGGCTAAAGGATGTGGAATTATGTTGGTGCCCGGGTCGTGTTGGCGTCCAGGGAAATGAACAGGCGGATGCCGAGGCAAATGCTAGTGTAGTGAGCTCTCTTTACAGTTCACTTTTGCCTTAGTGACTATATGGGATATATACATAGATATAGGCTTGGGCAACGGTGGTCCCGGTGGGTCTGGGAGCAAGTTATACATGGTTCAGCGACACTTGGGTGTTTGTCTCTTCTTCATCAACAGAAATCATCACTGAAACCAATATCTCTCAAATTAGGATCAAATACACACACACACACACACACACACACACACACACACACACACACACACACACACACACACACACACACACACACACACACACCTCATCCATAGCCAGCTATCTGCAGGTGCTCCTGCCTTCTCTGTGTAACTTGTGACATGCCGCTGATTGTGGACTATATTTTAGCAGTATGGCCACTGCTTAGGCTTTTCCACCTTCATCATAGTTTTAGAATTGCCGAGGGTTTTTTAGATATCTTGTTGAACGTTTAGGGAAGTCTTTCGGCATAATTTAATGGGTTTTAATAGTGCTGGTTATCTGAAGTTGGTATGAATTTATTTGTACTGAGCGTTTATGTTCGTTGCTTTTCTTGATTGTTAATGTTATCCTGGTTTTCATTGCTTGTATTTTTTCCAACAAATCGGCCGTCTCCCACTGAGGTAGGGTGACCCAAAAAGAAGAAACACTTTCACCTTCACTCCGTCACTGTCTTGTCAGAGGGGAGTAGATACTACACCTCAAAACTGCAAATATCTCTACCCCTCCTTCAGAGTGTAGGCACTGTACTTCCCACCTCCAGGACTCAAGTCCGGCTAACTAGTTTCCATGAGTCCCTTCATAAATGTTAATTTGCTCACACTCCAACAGCACGTCAAGTCATAAAAACTATTTGCCTCCACTCCCATATAACGCTCACGCACGCTTCCTGGAAGTCTAAGCCCCTGGCTTGTATATATTTTATTTTATGGCTATGAACACTGAGGGTCCTACGCAGTCAAAGTGCTCTATGTGCTCTATAAATGTTATTACTACTATTATTACTACTACTGTTATTACTACTACTACTATTGCTTCTACTACTATTGCTACTACTACTAATAATAATAATCGTTCTTCATAACTTATTCTTCCATGCTTCAAAAGTAGACTAATAGAGGATCTAGTTTTCTCTATATTTTGGGCACGTTGTCTTGGGCATAATTATCCACGGTGATGCTGCGTAGTTTGTAATAGGTCTGACATACATTGTATACAAGTTAATGGAGGATTGTTTATCGATGTACCTCGATGCAATATACTGGGTGCACGTATGCTGCTGTGGCTATGTGGCTGACAGGTACAACCGGTGATATGCTTGGTGTTCTGCTTACCCCTTGGCCCTTTTTTTTCTTTGTGGAATTTGTCTATATTTAATATCTAGTCTTTTCTTCCTTAATTTTCAATATCATATTGTATAGGAAGAATCATCTCACACGGCTTTCGTGGTCGCTGCATTCAGCCAACACTTCTGCCCAAGAAACGTAATTTCAAACTGTAACTTGTGGTCGGTCTTCATGTAAAATGTGGTTTGAAAGGCAGCTGGACCTCCACAGTAATAACACTAATAATTGATCTAATTTAGGAGAGAGTTTTGAACCCTCTTGAATTAGGTAGAGATCTCGTTACCACATCACTCCTATCTAAAAGCTATTATGTTTTCCCAGTATATATGTCGTGCCGAATAGGTAAAACTTGCGATTTTGGCTTAAATATTAATTCTCTTCTTGCCGAATAAGGCAAACGAAAATTTGTGTATGCAGTAATTTCGCAAAAATCATTCTGAACCTAATAAAGAAAATATATTTCATTGTGTTTGTTTATTATTAAATTATTATGAACTTATCTAAAATATATTTAGTTGGATTAGGCTAAATTAATTTGCGCTTATTATAATAAGGTTAGGTAAGTTTTCTCAGGTTCTTTTGGTACAAAATTATGAATTTTTACATTAGCATAAATAAAAAATGTATATCTTTAAACGTATAAGAGAAAATTTTAGAAAGGACTTAATTTTAAACGAGTTCTTGCTAATTGACCAATATTACCTATTCGACACGATATATATATACATGTATATATATATATATATATATATATATATATATATATATATATATATATATATATATAGATATATATAATACAACCTTTTCGTGCAAATATATTTCTTGCATCGGTTTTCAGATGCACTGAGAAAACATTGCATATTGCTGTCTGTAAGGCAAAATATCTGCTAAGTTTAGTTTATTTTTCTTCAAGATCGCAATAGCAATGTTTTGCTAACCATGTTCTGCCACTTTCCTATTTTTAAGGTTTCATCAATGTCGTTTTCCTAGGAGAATTCTTGAGCTGGCCGAGCACAACGCTTCGCGAACTCGCGAAAACTAATTCTCTCTCTGTCTCTGCCTGCCTGCCTCTCTCTCTCTCTCTCTCTCTCTCTCTCTCTCTCTCGTGGCTGTCCAGAAGAGGGTGGCAATTGTAGGAAGGAATTATCGAGGCTGATCACAGGTGTGCCGCTATGTCGGCATTAATTGCGTAGTTCACATGGCAATTGGTACCCAAGTTGCCTCTGGTATTAACAAGAGAGGCCGATAGCACCAAGGGATAGTTCCGAGAGAACAGGTCTTTCCACAGCAGTGAATACTGACCGAGATCGTCTACATTCCTTGAAGAGTTTCGGGCCGTTTTTCATAGGTTGATGAACTGCCTTCGATACTGCGAAGCTGAGACGGGGGGAGACATCAGGTCATTTCTTGATTTCGAGTCGCATAGTATGTAGAGCCTACCTTCACTGTTTATAGAGTACTGTTTATAGAGTACATTGTGTTTCTGAGAGATGATCCCAATTGGGACACACTCTGTGAAACACCCTGTAAAATTTATAGGGAGCAACGTATCATTGGTGTTTGTGGCTAGGTGGGACTGCCTGCGCCTTAATGATGACGCTGTGCCATTAACCTGTCGTAATGACGCTGTGCCATTAACCTGTCGTAATGATGACGCTGTGCCATTAACCTGTCGTAATGATGACGCTGTGCCATTAACCTGTCGTAATGATGACGCTGTGCCATTAACCTGTCGTAAACTATTTTGTCAAACGCCTGAATTTATATGTTATAAAAATACTGTTAAGTACACACAAATCCACTAACAATTCTGAACATTTCGTGTGAGGGTTTAATGTAATAATTTTTTTCGGGTTTATATTTGTCTCAGTCTTCAGACAGAATTTGCGACCTTGGCCTATTTAAACAAGGATTGTTTTGCAGAGACATCAGAGTGTAAATTAATAGTGATGGCAGAATTATAGACAGAATGTTTGATAAATGGACACTGATGTCAGTAATGTGGCATTTTACTGTGGCAACGTTTCACTCTCCAGGAGGTTGGTCAAGCCGGTTTGACAAAGCTCCAGGAGAGCGAAACGTTGCCACAATAAAAGTCACATGAATTGCAAGTTTGTCCATTTATCTAACACAAGGTAAATTAACCTGCTGTTTATAACTCTGCGAATATCAATGTGAATATCAGAAAATTTAAATATTTAATTTATGTTAAATAATATTCACTAAATATAGGCTGGCTTAAGACAGGTTAGTTAGGATTATTAAGCTACGTATTATTTTAATTTTATCAAGATTACGTTAGGCAGTAAAGTTTTGGAGCAAAATTAACAACTTATGTACCATGATAATTCATACACACACCAAAAAAAATATATAACACTGCATCAGGAAGATATTTTCGAAAAGATCCATTTTAAGGCCAAACTGACCTGTATAACCGACTCTTACTATAAAGGATAATACATATCCAGAGTTGACTTATTAATTTTTATGGATTATTAAACGTAAACTTGCTGGTAAGTGAAGTTAGCTCATATTGACGGTATTGCGGGAGGTGTGTGTTGATGCTTACAAAACTGACAGTTAAGCTGCATCTCATTTCAGGTCTCGGAGGAACTTTGTAAAAAATTAATGGTAATAGAACTAGATGACTGATGGATAGTTATATTCACTAGATGGATAGTTATATTCACTAGATGGATTGATATATTCACTAGATGGATTGATATATTCACTAGATGGATTGATATATTCACTAGATGGATTGTTATATTCACTAGATGGATTGATATATTCACTAGATGGATTGATATATTCACTAGATGGATTGTTATATTCACTAGATGGATTGATATATTCACTAGATGGATTGATATATTCACTAGATGGATTGTTATATTCACTAGATGGATTGATATATTCACTAGATGGATTGATATATTCACTAGATGGATTGATATATTCACTAGATGGATTGTTATATTCACTAGATGGATTGATATATTCACTAGATGGATTGATATATTCATTAGATGGATTGTTATATTCACTAGATGGATTGATATATTCACTAGATGGATTGATATATTCACTAGATATATATTCACTAGATGGATTGATATATTCACTAGATGGATTGATATATTCACTAGATGGATTGTTATATTCACTAGATGGATTGATATATTCACTAGATGGATTGATATATTCACTAGATGGATTGATATATTCACTAGATGGATTGTTATATTCACTAGATGGATTGATATATTCACTAGATGGATTGATATATTCACTAGATGGATTGTTATATTCACTAGATGGATTGATATATTCACTAGATGGATTGTTATATTCACTAGATGGATTGTTATATTCACTAGATGGATTGTTATATTCACTAGATGGATTGTTATATTCACTAGATGGATTGATATATTCACTAGATGGATTGATATATTCACTAGATGGATTGTTATATTCACTAGATGGATTGATATATTCACTAGATGGATTGTTATATTCACTAGATGGATTGTTATATTCACTAGATGGATTGATATATTCACTAGATGGATTGTTATACTAGATGGATTGATATATTCACTAGATGGATTGTTATATTCACTAGATGGATTGTTATATTCACTACTTGGATTGTTATACTAGATGGATTGATATATTCACTAGATGGATTGTTATATTCACTAGATGGATTGTTATACTAGATGGATTGATATATTCACTAGATGGATTGTTATACTCACTAGATGGATTGATATATTCACTAGATGGATTGTTATATTCACTAAATGGATTGTTATATTCACTAGATGGATTGTTATATTCACTAGATGGATTGTTATATTCACTAGATGGATTGATATATTCACTAGATGGATTGTTATATTCACTAGATGGATTGTTATATTCACTAGATGGATTGTTATATTCACTAGATGGATTGTTATATTCACTAGATGGATTGTTATATTCACTAGATGGATTGTTATACTAGATGGATTGATATATTCACTAGATGGATTGTTATATTCACTGATAGATTGTTATATTCACTGATGGATTGTTATATTCACTAGATGGATTGTTATATTCACTGATGGATTGTTATATTCACTAGATGGATTGTTATATTCACTGATGGATTGTTACATTCACTGATGGATTGATATATTCACTAGATGGATTGTTATATTCACTGATGGATTGTTACATTCACTGATGGATTGATATATTCACTAGATGGATTGTTATATTCACTAGATGGATTGTTATATTCACTAGATGGATTGTTATATTCACTAGATGGATTAATATATTCACTAGATGGATTGATATATTTACTAAATGGATTGTTATATTCACTAGATGAATTGTTATATTCACTAAATGGATTGTTATATTTACTGATGGATTGTTATATTCACTGATGGATTGTTATATTCACTGATGGATTGTTATATTCACTGATGGATTGTTATATTCACGGGGAAGCGTTAAACCACCTCAGGGTCATGGTAGCACCTTGGAAATGAGACGGGTGTGGTGACAATCATGTTTCATCCGAGAAATGGGAGCGTGCTCTAATTCAGTGGATCAAGCATACTTTATCAACTTGAAAGCCTCCCAGTCTTGATGGAAAACTTCTGCTGAGATTAGAAATAGACAAATAATTGGATGGGAAGCATAGTGACAGTCGAACATGAGCTTATTGAAGCAAATAGAAGAGAAGGATAAATAAATATGGCAAACTAGTGGGTAGAAGGTAGGTAGACAGGAAGATAGGTAAAGAGAGGGAAGAGGGAAAGTAGGCAGGTTGGGAAGAGGAGAGGGAGGAGACAGTGATAGAGAAAGGTGACAGGTAGAGAAGATGGAAGGTAGGCAGGTAGAGAAGGTGGAAGGTAGGCAGGTAGAGAAGATGAAATGTAGGCAGGTAGAGAAGATGGAAGGTAGGCAGGTAGAGAAGCTGGAAGGTAGCCAGGTAGAGAAGAAGGGAGACAGGCAGGTAGAGAAGGAAGACAGGCAGGTAGAGAAGAAGGAAGACAGGCAGGTAGAGAGGCCAGTAGTGAAGTGGGAAGATAGACAGGGAAGACTCAGAGACAGGTAAGGAGTATCTCGCATCCCACCATTAAGAGACAGGAAAAACTCTCACAGCACAGGGCATTATTATCTCTTGCGGGAGAGGTGATTATGCGACTGGACTGCGAATTATGTGACAATATCAACAATTATTAATAATTACACAGTTTGGTGTTGCTCCTCAGTAGTTATGTCACTGCGCTTGCGAATTACATCACAGGACAAGATGTGAAGGGTTTCGGATCTTCTCGCTTTAATGACCGTCTTTAAGATGGTCTGGTTTCATCTGGCTTTACTTATATATATTTTAATTTATATTACCTAGTAATATACATTTTTTTAACACGCCGGCGTCTCCCACCAAGGCAGCATGACCCGAAAAAGAAAAAGCGCTTTCGTTAAGTTTTTCTTCGTTTAACATTTAGTAATTTATACAGGAGAAGGGGTTACTAGCTCCTTGTTCCCGGCGCATTTTAGTCTTACAACACGCATGGCTTACGGAGGAAGGATTCTTTTCCACTTCCCCATGGGGATGAAAGGCAGTAAATAAGAACTAGATGGGTGTGCAAACATATAGGAGTAAATAATAATTAATAATAATCTTTCTGGGGGATGTTTAATTCGAGGATCATTTAACAAACGTTACACAGGATGACAACAGAGAAGTTCATTCAGTCTAACCTAACATGGGTTTGCCTGATGCAACCTCTCATACAGGAATGTATACTCAGGTTATTCACGGGGAGCTGTTACCCCCCTATCCTACAGCACTTCCCAGCGGATCAAAACTAAGGTTGATTTAAGAAAGGCTTGGTGTAGGTGAACAGGAAAGTGGTCTCCCGTGGAAGGTGGTCTCCCGTGGAAAGTGGTCCCCCGTGGAAAGTGGTCTCCCGTGGAACTAGACATTGACAAACGTTCTAATTTCAAAATTAGATAGCAGTCATTAAGGTACAATCATTCATTTTATCCTCGTAATTTTCAGCTTTAGAATAAATGCACTAATTCTCTTAAATTTAGATGGTTGATATTTTGGGATATACAGAGTTTTAGATTAGAGTTTAATAATGAAAAAATCGGTGTACCTTTTAACAAGTAATTTGGAAAACTATTTTGGCCTGTGTAATTTTTCGCTATTGCATTTTTTGTTAGACACACACACACACACACTAACTATATATATATATATATATATATATATATATATATATATATATTGCAAGACAAGCCACGGGGGTGGAAATCTTTAGCTCAAGTACTTTCACACTTCTCAGTGCGTCATCAGGAGCTGTGCAATGTTGCAAAGGCAGCAACATGAGAAATGAGGGGAAGTTTTCTCAGAGTATGGCAGCGTGACTCCCGCCAGGTACTGGCGTGAGTGACTCTCGGCAGGTACTGGCGTGACTCTCGGCAGGTACTGGTGGGAGTGACTCTCGGCAGGTACTGGCGTGACTCTCGGCAGGTACTGGCGTGACTCTCGGCAGGTACTGGCGTGAATCGGCAGGTACTGGCGTGACTCGCCAGGTACTGGCGTGACTCTCGCCAGGTACTGGCGTGACTCTCGGCAGGTACTGGCGTGACTCTCGGCAGGTACTGGCGTGACTCTCGGCAGGTACTGGCGTGACTCTCGGCAGGTACTGGCGTGACTCTCGGCAGGTACTGGTGGGAGTGACTCTCAGCAGGTACTGGTGGGAGTGACTCTCGGCAGGTACTGGTGGGAGTGACTCTCGGCAGGTACTGGTGGGAGTGACTCTCGGCAGGTACTGGCGTGACTCTCGGCAGGTACTGGCGTGACTCTCGGCAGGTACTGGCGTGACTCTCGGCAGGTACTGGCGTGACTCTCGCCAGGTACTGGCGTGACTCGCCAGGTACTGGCGTGACTCTCGGCAGGTACTGGCGTGACTCTCGCCAGGTACTGGCGTGACTCTCTCCAGGTACTGGCGTGACTCTCGCCAGGTACTGGCGTGACTCTCCCCAGGTACTGGCGTGACTCTCGCCAGGTACTGGCGTGACTCTCGCCAGGTACTGGCGTGACTCGCCAGGTACTGGCGTGACTCCCGCCAGGTACTGGCGTGACTCTCTCCAGGTACTGGCGTGACTCCCGCCAGGTACTGGCGTGACTCTCTCCAGGTACTGGCGTGACTCCCGCCAGGTACTGGCGTGACTCCCGCCAGGTACTGGCGTGACTCCCGCCAGGTACTGGCGTGACTCGCCAGGTACTGGCGTGACTCCCGCCAGGTACTGGCGTGAGTCACTCACACTGTAATTTGTCTAAATAATATTTAACTGGTTTTCAAACAATGACTTTCATTTACTCTTCTTAAGAAATATATTGTTTATATACACAGGTAATGTAATTTTAATCTGTCGTATTCACTATTATAAACTCTATTTTCATTTTAATTACTTATTACATACCGAGATATATTGTAGATAATATGATATATGGATATAATTTCAAGATATTAATTTAATATCTCTGTAATACAATTTTAGATTCTGATGACGGACGAAGAAATATTTCTAACATGTTTTTTAAGTGAACGGGATGTACTGTGAAGATATTCGTGCCAACTTTGATCCTAGTCTCAGAAATGTAGCTTCACTGAGCCTGGAGCCCAGCTCTTGGACGAAACCCAGGGCATTCTTTTTGTATGAACCATGGGACGCTGATCCTAATGGGCAAAAGTGTTACATGTGAATCAAAGTGTTACACGTGTTCTTCCCAATGAGAAACGCTACAACCCTGGTAACCTGCACTAAATAAAATGGTGTTAGAAAGGGTAGATGCACATGTATATTCCCACCACATCAGTCTGACGTTCTTTCAGGGAAAAAATGCGATCCCATCGAGGTGAGTGGAAGGCATACTTGGGTTGCTTTCCACAAGGAATGAGATTCTCTCTCGGCAAGACTTTTCTTGATCTCATTGTCTTTAATATGTCATTCTTTAGAATTTATCCTTTGGTTTATCCTTTGGAATTTTCCCAGTTCACACTATACAGACAATATTGGTCAGCTACCGCTTTATTGCAGATACTCTTGTACTCAGTATGAATGAAGACACCAAAGCCGAGAATTTCCACAATGTGAAGGTTTGCAAGTGGAGGCGTGTGCCAGTCATGGTGATGAGAATGGTAAGGAGAGTTGTGGCGCGGGTGAATCAATGGAAGAGAAATTTTCATGAACAGATATTTTGTACATGTATTTTGTGCATGCAGGTTCTGCAACTGCTGCTGATTCGTAGCCTTGTGGAGTCCCCGAACACCTGAGGAAGTTTCAGCAGTGTGTCTGCTTCCCTGCTGACTTCACACGGTTGCCCAGATCACAAAGCGGAGGGAGTTGCTAACAGAGATGGATCTGACTCTCCATTCTTCTTCTCTTAGTGCACAGAGAAATTCACAAAACAAAAGAGGTCTGTAGATTTATCTGAAGCAGCACCAGCGAGGGTTTATGCAACCTCTCTAACTGCTGGGTTATGTATTTGTTTGATATGTTGAGGTCTTAACCCCGTGAAACCTGCAGGTCCGGACGGGAAAGACATGTCTGCTTTTAAAAAGGCCTGACTCTTGGACTGTTAACAGTTCTACTCATGTCGTACTGTCACAAGATTCTATGTTGTTATTATGAGCTCTGAGTGGGTGTTTGCCCTGTAGAGCCTTGACTGTGGTGGAATCTGTGGGGGTGGGTGGGAGAGTTTATCATTATTGGTGAATACCCTGAAAGCTCCTGTGATGTTCAGTTATGGTTTCCTGCTAATTTGTACTTTGACTTTGCAGATTTCACAGGAAATTTGGTTTTCATTTCATAGGCGTGTTTCTCGAACAGGTAGGGAGGTGAACGAGATTATCGCTTCAATACAATTTGTTTACTGAGGAACTTGTTTTGCTTCGGTGGAACAGCCAGGTACGAGTTGCCATATATATAGGTGAAGGTTGTACCGTGCTCAGGTGGTTTGTAGGGCCTAGTTTACTTTTTTTCTAGTTGCCAACTGGAAGACTGAGGGCGGGAAACTGAAGGCAAACTACTTTAGGGATGTGTGGCAACGCCCTGACAGATGCTTGTTTCATTACTTCTTTCTGGTTATATGTGATTTTGAAGGCTGAACGGGTGCTTTCCCTGCATACTGGAAGGGACTGGCGGTTGTGGGTTTTTCAAAGAGTCGGGCAATCAAAACACCAGCAAGACTTGTGGTAGTGCTGAAGGATGGGGCTGGTTCTGTGATTGATATCTTACTTTTCAATTGCGTACCTGGCATGGGGGAGGATCTGAAACTTATCTTTAATATACCTTTATACCTTTGAAGAGTTTCGGGAGTTTCTCTACTCTGGGAGCCCGGCCATGGGCCAGGCTCTTCTGGTGCTTGCCTGGTCAACCAGGGTGTAGCTGCTGGAGGCTCGCTGCCCCACATATCCATCACAGCCTTAGTTGATCTGGCATCTGGTGAAGATACTTGTCCAATTTCCTCTTGAAGGCTTCTACACTTATTCCAGCAGTGTTTTTGATGTCTTCTGGTAAGATGTTGAATAGTCTGGGACTCCGGATGTTGGCTAGCTCACACATCCAAGAGGGACTATGAATGGCAAAAAACACCATTGATTTTTGGGACGAAACACACACACACACACACACACACACACACACACACACACACACACACACACACACTGTTGTGAGAATCCGCAGAACGTCACTTTAACATTTTTACGGTTCTCGACATCATGTAGTCCTGCTAAATGTATATGCATCTACGTACATAATATTTTTCCCCAGCCTCCTTCCGACCCTTCTTTTCACATTTCCCACATCTTCCATCCACTCTAGATGTAACTTATCTTACTCCATCATTTCTACATATGCAAACCATTGCAAGAATTAATCTCCTGTTTATTTAATTATACATTCTACACCATCATCGACGTTCTTCCTTACCCATCCCTTAAACATTTAAACATTCACTGAACTCTGACACGCTTCTTCATTTCTGCATCAAGTGATTTGTTTTTTAGGCAGTTCACAAACTTTCCTGCCTTCCTTTTTACCTCATCGATCCTAGAATAGGCTGATAAAATGAACAAGAGTTTGTGAGTTTGTGTGAGAGATTGTGAGTGCGTGTGTGTGTGTGTGAGCCCGCGTCCGTGTAGGTACATTGTGAGAGCACGCGTTACTGCACATGCTTTAAGACAAGAGCAGTCAGGGAAGATTGTGCTGGAGTGAAACAGCGCAGGAGAATGAGAAGAAGTGAGCAACACCTGATGCTGGAAAACTAGGAAATGAAAACGGATGTGAGAATTACTGATGGAAGCGATGTGTGTTTTGGAGTGAAGGTTCGCTGAGGGGAATGATGGAAGGAGGGAGGGAGGAGAACGAAAGAAGTTGAAAGGGTATAAGGTTGGTTAAAAGAGATGGGGAAGGAAGGTAGCTTGAGAGAGATGGTCAGGGGAAGTGGGTTGAGAGAGATAGAGAGAGGAAGAAGAGGTGAGGGAGCTAGGGAGATGGAGGAGGGGAAAAGGGTGAGTTGAGGAAGGTGGAATGAGAGACGTCGGTTGATGGAGGGGAAATAATATAACCCTGTATGGAAGTTACAACTATGTATGATCTATGACTACTGTGAGAAATGGGAATACAAGCCATGCAGGTGAAATGCTCGCTTAGGCTAGCCAACAAATTTTAACTTTATATCCAGTCGGAAGCAAAATTGAATGTTTTAAGCTAATTTTGATACCCTGAGTGTGAGCTTATTTAGTCTCTTATCAGGCAAAAACCTAGATGTATGTACGTATATGCACGTGCATGCCTGTGTAGTGTGACCTAAATGTAACTAGAAGTAACAAGATATATCGGTTATCTAGCGTGTTTACGAGACAGAAAAAAGAACACCAGCAATCCTACCATAACGTAAAAACAGTTACAGGTTTCTGTTTCACACTCACTTGGCAGGATGGTAGTACCTCTCTGGACTGTTGCTGTCTACCAATGTATAAGAGAAAATTTTAGAAAGGACTTAATTTTAAATGAGTTATTGCTAATTGACCAGTTATATATATATATATATATACACACAAATTCACACTTCTATACAGTCTTAGGCTGTATAGTCCTTGTGGCTTAGCGCTTCTTTTTTATTATAATAATAATAATATACAGTCTTAGACAAAATTAAGTCAGTTTTCTTATGATTTCTTGTGACTGGTGGCGCTCTCCTGCATCAGTGTCATCAAACAGGTCGTCAAACTCTCCTGTTATCTCTTCTCCATTATAACAGCAACTTGGTGAAATCGTTTTCCGTCCTGAAATTGTGAAATAGAACCCCAAAGAATTCTGTTCATTTTTGCATTCAGTGTCCCAAAATTTGTTAGGAAAACATTTTTAACCATGAATTTAAGCCATTTTTGTGGCTAGTGCAATTAGTTGTTCATTACAACACAAATCCAAGCCTCCACCTGGGTCCTCCAGCGCCTGCTTTACAGAGTGCTTCTCTTAACAAGGTCTCCCAAGACCATAGACTTCCATCTGGGCCTGTGACCAAAATTTTTATCTTCATAAGTCCTAGTCTTGGCCTGTTCTTCAGGTCTCCCTAACTGTAAAGCTCACAACTCCATAATGAACGACAAAAAATCATTATATTCCTTCCACTCCATTCCTCTAATTCTTAATTGGACGGGTCGGACTGGAGCAACATCACAACAGCTGCAGGAGAAATCGTAATCGGAGAAGAGTTAGCGGCATCAATTTCAGTAACAGCTGCAACAAAAGCAGCAAACGACAAAGCTCGGCAGAGAAATATTAATAACCATAGAAGATTTAGCTGCACAGTGAACCGACTTCTGAAGAATCGCCACCGGCTGAGTCTACTGTTCCTTATGAGACAGTATTAGACGTTTGTTTTTATCAGTTAATGATTTACAGAATATATATAAGAAAACAATATCCACCTCATATCAACATATAAAATTTTATTCGGGTCTGAGTACATTATACTCGTGCAGTGGCGTAGGTGCGTCCCTAATCCTGCAGCGACTAGGAGGCGCCACCTTCTATAACTTTTGCACGATAAGAAATATTTCTTAGTTAAGGAGCCATCGTTCAGAAGTCAAAATGATAGTTTTCAGGGTGACCTAATTACTCAAAAGAACACACCTTAGAAAATTTAATACACTTCCTGCGGTTAGTTTTTATGAATCTGATTTAAATTTTCCCGAGTACTTTGAAGAACATTTAAAAAAAAAAAAAAAGTTTCTGTTAACGCTAATTATTATTTCTGGGAGAACGTTAAACCCGTATGGGTCACACAGCACCGAGTAATTGGGAAGGTAATCCCATATGTGCATGGTCACTACCATTTAAATAAACTATTTAAATAAACTCTTTACTGCCCCTCAAGGGAGGTTCCTTGACGCTGGTGAGGGGATCTTGATCTAGGGAATTGAATCTGTGCTCCGGTTCCCTGAATTGAGCCTGAATACCTTCAATCCCCCCTCCCCCACGTGCGCTGTATAATCCTACGGATTTAGCGCTCCCCATGATTATAATAACTAACTTTTTACTAGCAGATGATCTAGTAACTTCGTACACAGTATTCGACATTTTATCGTTTGTCCTTTGAATTTAAGTTTTCCTTCTTAAAGCATGGAAATAAGTCACTCTGACTTTTTTGGATTATCCCAGGTTCTCTACACATATGCTGCTATGTATGATAATCTATGTAATTGTATTTGTGTATACCTGAATAAACTTACTACGTATTCATCATATAGCCATCAGATCATAACACAAACAGTCCCTCAGCATCGTAGGTTACTAGGAAAGGTGCCAGAGGTGCGTCTCTACTGGCTAACAGACGGAAGATCCGAGATATTGAAGATTTTTGTCTCCCGGAATAAAGATTGGTTCTTACAAACGTTAGTTTACGAGAACCACTGCGAAGGGGAAATGTTAACCGATATTTCATAAAGGAAACTGCAATACTAATGTGATAATTCACGCTGCTGGGTAAGACAAATGTAAGTTAATAAAAGCAATGTGAAGCAATGGTACAAAGAAATGTTGCAGTGTAAACATTAGAGGAGACAGCTTTGCTTGCAACTGTACATAATTTCTGTATTTTGCACAAATAAACCGCAGTCAATTATACATAATTCAATGTTTTCTTCTTGGACAAGGCAAGAATTTCTGATTCAAAGTGCAGATAATTCAATACCCGAGACAAACAGAGCTCAAATAATTTCAGCGTAAAGTATGGATAATTCTACGCTTTAGCGGATACGGTGCGGTGGCATCACTTGCAACAACATGTTCGCTCGGTTACCCATTAAAATACTCCAGTTTGCTAAGAGCGGTCAAGGTGAGAGGGATCAAACCTGACCGTGGATCTGTAGCTTTAGTGCAACTATGGAACATGAAGTTTGCAGAAATATTGTCAATAAAACTGTATACATATTAATTGGTAAGTTTTATTTTTTCTATTATTGTAATTTTTAATTATATTTTATCGACTTCACATTTTGCAAATAAAATACTGCAATATATTTATTTTTGATGGAAATTAAGTTACTATATTTTGTTTATAATTAGCTTAATTAACAGTGTCATGTATAATTATATTAGTCGATTTACTTAATGTATTTATAACTGAAAGTTATCTTTGCAGACTTGATATATATCAATGATGAAAGGACGAAGAATAATGGGACAACGACCAAATTATTTGTTCCGTTTTATCGCTTGAGTAAGTGTGAGACATGGTGGACACGGCTGAATAGTTCACAGAAAAATCGTTCAGGCACTGTATTTTCCACCAAAACTCAAGTCCGGCTAACCGGTTTCACTGAATCCCTTCATAAATATGGTCTTCCTCTCATTCCAACAGTACGTTAAATCCAAACACCACCCGTGTTCACCCACTGTGAACGAGAATACTCGCAAACACCTGGTCAGTCTCCTACCACTCAAAATCTCCTTCATCCACCTCCCTTCAACCTTTATCGGGATGACAGTTATCTCCTCCTTCCGTCCAGCTTGGATTTATTTGCCCTTTAGGTAACTCTTATCTGCTTCATACGTTAATAATTAATAAATTTCACCGAGCCTTTTCCCCACCTTGCATTTATCCCTTTTGTAGTTCCACCCATTTTAATTTCTATATATCACAGTCTTTGCATAATATTAACACAACAAGTTGATCATAAACTTGACATACCCACTGTCTTTAGTCTTTTCCCTGCGCTACACCCTTACGAGGCTGTTGTTGTCATTATACTATGGTACATTCCCCATTTTGCCTCCACTGATAAACTTCTCTCTCTCCACAGACACCTCAACACACCAACTGCTTTCCGTAGTCTGTCATTAACCTCATTTTTCGGAGACCCGTCTACACACACACACATCAGCATTTAAATATCGAAATATACTCACGTTCTACATTTTCCCTCCAATCTGATGTCCACTCTGTATTGTCCTAGACTTTTCGTGTCTCTCATCACATTGTTAATATCTGTATTCACCGTATTTCTATATACGTATCCACCTTAGTTCCTCCACCAGTCTTTGCGACTTCTCTTCAGAATCTTCCGAAAGTAGTTTTATCGGCACCTAATAACTGACAACTCTCGCTTCATGTTAAACTCGTTTTTCTAAAGCCCACGCCTTTACCTAACACACTATCATTCGCTTCTTTCATCATCCTAGGAACATGAGAAAGGAGGAGTACTGCAGCAGGCCCATGCTAGGCAGGTGCAACTCACACTCGCTCATGTGTTTAACCTATTGTTAAAGTTACACAAGGTTTTAACTTCAATAATTCTACTCGGGAGTGTGTTCCCCTTATCCAAAACTGTCGCCAAACCAGTGCTTTTTTATAACATTTCTGAATATAATTTTTTCCAACTTGAACACGTTGCTGCGAGTCTTGTCTTAGCTAGATATTTTTAGCACGTTATTTACATCCTATCTAAAAATTATATTAAACCATGGTGACGTCACGTATCATATACGTCAGTCATCTATACCATACAATTGTTATAGATGCCACATTGTTCCATGAATACAGAACAGTTCCTTTCCCATATCTGAGTACTGTTCTGTGTGCAGTGAGACATTTTTGGGAATCTTTACTGAGGAAATGTTTCGCCAGCCAGTTGCTTCTTTGGTCCTCCTGCTTCTACTCACCTGATTGCAATATATAAGCATCTCTTGACATAAGCTTACATATTGCAGAGATGGTCTAAACGCATCAACTCCAGACTGAGGGAATAATTACCTGAAACTCCTCCTCATATTGTTATTCTCTGCACTGGATTAAAAAAAATCACTGGCTGGCGAAACGTTTCCTCAATAAAGATTCACAATTATTGCACAAGTCACATTATTCAACTTGTCACACTTATGCCTTAGTGTAAACACTTGGTATATGCATCCTTTACCCTTTCCAAATCTTCCTGCAATCTTACTCTGTCTTACTCCTAGTGCAGTGTCAATTCTACAGTACCCAGGTGAAGTTGAAATATCTTAAAATATAAAAGAACAGCTGTAGCTCAATGTTATAACAAGATTTGTTTGTTGTCTTGATGGCCGGTCACCTGGTGTTCCAAGATCTCTTCAAAGAACGTAAGTCAAAAGATGTGTAATTTCCTTTATATTTCAAGACCAGACATTCACAGAGAGAGGAGTCGCTGCTGCCAGAAGATGGCTATCAGACACCACATTTTATTTTATTTTTTCGACATTTTTATCTTGCTTAAGTTACGATCGAAAATCTGTGTGTTGGCACTGGTTTATTTTCCTTTAACGGACAACGAATTATTCAAAAATTATCGTACTTTTTTAAGATTTAATGATATGCTCAAACATGTAACCATATATTGTGAAATGCATACGTTTTTTTATCCATATATACACATTTTCACCATTGGATGTACATACATTCAAGCCAGTATGAATGAGGGGGTAAAAGAGGTTTTGTATGCGAGGGGCTTGGACTTCCAGCAAGCGTGCGTGAGCGTGTTAGGAGCGAGTGGAGACGAATGGTTTCTATGACCTGACGTGCTGTTGGAGTGAGAGCTAAGTAACATTTATGAAGGGATTCAGAGAAACCGGCAGGCCGGAGTTGAGTCCTGAAGATGGGTTGATAAGTTTCAGTTTTTTAACTGTAGTGTAGACGAGCCTCTGGCAAGACAGTGATAGACTGATGTGTTGTTAAATATATATATATATATATATATATATATATATATATATATATATATATATATATATATATATATATATATGTCGTGCCGAATAGGTAAAATTGGTCAATTAGCAAGAACTCCTTTAAAATTATTTTTTTTCTAAAATTTTCTCTTATACGTTTAAAGATACATTTTTTATCATTTACGTTAATCTAATAATTTTGTACCAATTCAACCTTAGCAAGTTTGTGTGTGTATATATATATATATATATATATATATATATATATATATATATATATATATATATATATATATATATTTTGTGTGTGTGTGTGTGCGCGTGTGTGTGTGTGTGTGTGCGCGCGTGTGTGTGTGTGTATGTACGCATGCGCGCTCGAGTAACCCACGTTTATTAGCACAGCAAAAAAAAATAAAATATTTTCAGTCTGCTTGAGCTTCTCATCAGGCGCTGTTAAATGAGTTGGAAGGAAGTCCATACATGTACGACCAGGTCAAGTGCACCCTGGAAAGATACACTGCAGAAGACATGAACATTAAAATGGTATAAAATACCGACAGATTGTTAGGTAAGACACATATGCAACAGTTAGGTATCTTTATTTCGAAACGTTTCGCCTACACAGTAGGCTTCTTCAGTCGAGTACAGAAAAGTTGATAGAAGCAGAAGATCTGCTTCTATCAACTTTTCTGTACTCGACTGAAGAAGCCTACTGTGTAGGCGAAACGTTTCGAAATAAAGATACCTAACTGTGGCATATGTGTCTTACCTGCAGAAGACATGCTGACCCACGCTAGGCAGGTCCCACTAAAATGAAACCCGACCAAAATATTTATTAAACCTTTACGAAAAGATAAGTCGGGTAGTTTAGAATAACATTTACTGAGGTCTTGGACTCTGTTGGTCAGTTATTTTCTTTAATTAACGATTAGTCAAATTTAGGAAAGCGTTTACAAAAGGGGTCCGACTTTCTCATTAATAGTATTGAAATTAAGAATTTATGAACATGAGAAACAAGTAACACTGAAGCAGGCCCACTGGCCCATACTAGGCAAGTCCTTCTTAAACCCAAACCCACTAAGAGAAATAGGAACCTTGCTAATCGTCAACGATTCTCTAATCCTTCTCTACTGTGTGCTGATGCATCCTATCTATATCCAGCATCAGTGAAATTTATTCTATGATCCTCTGATCTTAGGTGCAGAAATACAGCATTATTATTGTCAGCAGTTTATATAGAGCATCTCTGATGTAGACGACATTTAAAATCATTCGTTTTCCAAATATGACGCTTGTCACAGTCTGTTCACGGAATCTTACAAATGCCAGAATTCATTTTCGAAAAGTATTTAGGAGTTTTGGTTAGCAGTCTAAAACCAAGACTGTGTTCGTAATAAAGCTAACAGAATCCTTGGCTTCTTAGCAAGAAGTATAAATAATAGAAGTCCTCAGGTTGCTCTTCAACGCTATATATCCTTGGTTAGGCCTCATTTAGATTATGCTGCACAGTTCTGGTCACCGTATTACAGAATGGATATAAATGCACTGGAAAATGTACAAAGGAGGATGACAAAGTTGATCCCATGTATCAGAAATCTTCCCTATGAGGATAGACCGAGAGCCCTGAATCTGCACTCTCTAGAAAGGCGTAGAATTAGGGGGGATATGATTGAGGTGTATAAATGGAAAACAAGAATTAATAAAGGGGATGTAAATAGCGTGTTAAAAATATCTAACATAGACAGGACTCGCAGCAATGGCTTTAAATTGGAAAAAAATCAGATTCAGGAAGGATATAGGAAAGCACTGGTTTGTTAATAGAGTTGTGGATGAGTGGAACAAACTCACGAGTACCGTCATAGAAGCTAAGACCTTGTGTAGTTTTAAAAATAGGTTGGATAAATACATGAGTGGGTGTGAGTTGGACCTGACTAGCTTGTGCTAATAGGTCTGATGCCGTGCTCCTTAAGTGACCTGTCTGACCTCACTAGGTCAAGGCATTGGCTTAAGCCGGTGGGAGAATTGGACCTACCTCGCATAGGCCAGTAGGCCTGTTGCAGTGTTCCTGCTTTATCATGTTCTTATCTAATGAGAATATTCTCACATATACCTTAATGGTATTAGAGCTGCTGAAGGCAATGTTAACACCACTATTGGAAGGAATTTTATTCGCTGATTTCGGTTCGTTAAAGTGGAGAAGTACTGTTAAATTTTGAGGTTTCCCTAGACGAGAAATACGCCATCTATAAAAATTTTCGTGTAACGTAGCTCATGGTCTAAGAAGGACGAGTCGCAAATTCTGTTCTCCTTAAATAAGCCCGAAATAGCACCTCTTTCAGTGTGTGGAGAGTGAGGTAGATTTCTGACCCATTGTATACTAGGGTGTCCAAACATGGCAGCTGATTGTTTCCTTCATATTTACCTTTAAACTTAATATTTCTAGGCTTCTAGAGTAGCATATTAGAAGACGGAAGGACAGCGAACACGTCATTAACGTCAAGTGATGTAACTCTCAACGATGGTAGTAAATATTTCACTCTTAAAGGACTCCATAAAAATATTAGCTGAAGCTGGCGAGAGAGGCGAAGCCATTGACATTCCGTACCTTGGCTGTATAATAAGGCCCTTTTCCATGAGACATGGGTCTAGGGGAACACAGTTCAATAAGTTTCAAGACCGTTTCGTAAGTAACTGGAAAATTTGAACATCAAAATGGTATACAATACCGACAGGTTGTTAGGTAAGACACATATGCAACAGTTAGACAACTTTATTCCAAAACGTTTCGCCTACACAGTAGGCTTCTTCAGTCGAATACAGAAAGTAGGCAGGAACAGTAGAGATGTGAAGACGATGTAATCAGTCCATCACCCTTAAAGTCGTAGAATTTGAGGTTGTCAGTCCCTCGGCCTGGAGAAGTTCAGTTCCATAGTCTTCACATCTCTACTGTTCCTGCCTACTTTCTGTATTCGACTGAAGAAGCCTACTGTGTAGGCGAAACGTTTTGGAATAAAGTTGTCTAACTGTTGCATATGTGTCTTACCTAACAACCTGTCGGTATTGTATACCATTTTGATGTTCATCTTGTCAGACACTGCAACACGTGGCATCTTGGTACAGAAAACACCTTGGACAAGCTTTTCAAGTGAGAAGGGTTGGATCTGAGAGGGACATGACCTCTCAGTTGCCTCTCACTACTACTACTACTACTACTACTACTACCCTGCACCTCTCCTTCCGACGGTATTTAAGTCTCCGCACTGTCGCTTGATCTTCAGATAGTTCCTGACTATGGAACTGAACTTCTCCAGGCCGAGGGACTGACAACCTCAAATTCTACGACTTTAAGGGGATGGACTGATTACATCGTCTTCACATCTCTACTGTTCCTGCCTACTTTCTGTATTCGACTGAAGAAGCCTACTGTGTAGGCGAAACGTTTTGGAATAAAGTTGTCTAACTGTTGCATATGTGTCTTACCTAACAACTGGAAAATTTGGATCCTTTTCAACGAATTCGCTTTTTAAACAAAA
Organism: Cherax quadricarinatus; assembly: GCF_038502225.1. NCBI lineage: Eukaryota > Metazoa > Arthropoda > Malacostraca > Decapoda > Parastacidae > Cherax > Cherax quadricarinatus. The sequence goes on from NC_091292.1 coordinate 57,344,655, forward strand.
TCAGTCGTATCATTAACAGGAACAAGAGTGGTTAAACTGTGCTATTTCGCTCTCACACTCGCCCTCTTTCTGTATATATGTAGGTATTCGTCATATTTTTAGTGACTGATACATGAGAAGGGGGTTAGTAGCCTCTTGCTTCCGGCACTTTAGTCGCCTCTTAAGACACGCATGGCTTCCGGAGGAAGGATTCTTTTCCACTTCCTCATGGAGATGAAAGGAAATAAAACAGAACAGTGGTTCAGCAAAGTTGTACAATAACTCGCGAAATCGTAATGACACGATTGCAAACAAACCATATCACGGGTGGGGTTACAACCCGCCCGTGGTATGGTTTGCTAAATAATTCCTTGTACTAGAGTACCACTGTGTTGCTGTGTCAGACAAGTTTCATATAATTGATGGTATACAATATCCACAACTTCATGATTAAGTTACATTTGCAACACTTAGCTCTATTGTCGAAACGTTTTGCCTTCCCATCAGGCTGTTTCACTTTGATACAGAAGCAGTAGACGGAACGTTTCGGCAGTAAAAAGTGTTGTATATGTCTTATTCGTCAATTTATCGGTAGTGTATACTAATCAGTAATATGATATGTAGCAATATTCCAAGAGCTTTCTCGTGACCTCTCACATTATTCCTAAGTAATGAGAGAGATCATTAAAGCGCTTGGAATATCGCTACTTTTAAATAGGGTTACACTGTGCTAGGTCAAAGACCTGCCTAGCTTCGGTTAGGTGCTCATACTTACATCGGGGGTCTGGCTGTGACAAAAGTATTGTGTATTTCGATGCAGATTCAAATCCTGCTGTGGACACACACACACACACACACACACACACACACACACACACACACACACACACACACACACACACACACACACACACACACACAAAAGCCGCCTTCAAGAAGAACACTCTTCCCTCTCTGATAATTAAGTGCAAATGGCTAGCGCAAAACTATACTGTATATAAGCAAGAGTACGTAACTGTGTGGCGTCACGTCCAACACGTACATCCTGGGCAAGGAAGCAGTAAGTCATCGTGATGTACAGCTTCCCTGGCTGTACACCGTTTACCAACAAGAGAGAAACGACAGATGTTTATCAACACATCTCCAACAGATCTGTCCGTGAATATTCCGTCGTGATCGCGATAACGTAACAACAAGGAATCCGAAAATCGTCTGCTTTAAATGGGAACAGAAAAAAGTAAACAAATGGGTTGTGTTTCGGAGGGTGAGAGAGAGAACACTGACTAGTCCTCCAACACGCACCATTACTAACAACGTCTTGTTGCTACACATGCAGGGAGAGAGAAAGAGAGCACAGGTGTAAGTAGCTCTGTCACTGTTAAACAAGCATCTTAGCCAGCGTTTTAAAAGATTTAATAAACGTTTAGTGCACATCTCATTTAATCTATGCGTGGTAGAAAATTTTGCACTTCGTATTAAGAATATCGATCACAGGGTCCCAGAACACATGTTTTCTAACTGACGAGAAACTGACTACGTCAGGAGCTGTGAGGGAAGATTGTGATGTCCACTAGACATCTCTTACCTTCGCTGAAGATCGCTCTTATAATTTAAAAGTTTCTTGCGGTTGGCTCGTATCCACGTATAAACAGATGAAATTTATATATGTCGTGACGAATAGGTAATATTGGTCAATTAGCAAGAACTCGTTTAAAATTAAGTCCTTTCTAAAATTTTCTCTTATACGTTTAAAGATATATTTTTTCGTTAGGTTCAGAATTATTATTTTTTTTTTTTTTTGCAAAATTATTGCATACACAGATTTTCGATTGTCATATTCGGCAAGAATATACATATACGTAGCAATTATGGGTATTAACTTGAAGATTAATATTTATGAGTGTTGCTCGGGGGTAATAAATTGTCAACACACGCGTGAAGCAAGTATTGCTACTGGGTACTTGGACGTACCTGTGGATCAGGTGTAATCTTGATTTGATATGTAATTAGAATGACACATTTTCGAGTCGGCATCCGCTGTTCAACCTCACCAGTAAGATACATTAGCTTTCCATCGATTAGCACATAAATGCAGCTACTGGGAACACTACGGTCATTCTTCAGCTTGTTGGCATGTTGAAGAGTTATTTACCCATCAGTTCTTCAAATCGAACCTGGCTGCTTCCCATTTCTTAGCTGCTATGTGACCCCCAAAGGGATTCGCGCTTCCCTGTGAACGTAGTAATTTTATTGATTCTATCGCTATTTACTAGTACTGCTATTAATACTTCTGCTACTACTGTTTATACTAATTGTAATATTGTTCATTTATCGACTTCTTCTACAGATATTAATAATTTATTAATTTAACATAAAGCTGTGTATGGATCCTCCTGCCTCCACTACATCACTCTCCAGACTATTCCATTTCCTGACAACTCTATCACTGAAGAAATACTTCTTAACGTCCCTATGACTCAGATGAGTCTTCAACTTTCAATTGTGACCCCTTGTTGGTGTGTCCCTGTCCACTTCGTTAATTCCTCTGTGTTTTATGCGTCGTTATCATGTCCCCCCTCTCTCTCCTGTCCTCCAGGGTCATGTTGATTTCTCTTAACCTCTCCTTGTAGGACATACCCCTTAGCTCCGGGACTAGTCTCGTTGCAAACCTTTGCACTTTCTCTAATTTCTTGACGTGCTCGACTAGGTGTGGGTTCCAAACTGGTGCTGCATACTCCAGTATGGGCCTGACGTATACGGTGTACATAGTCCTGAACGATTCCTTACTGAGGTGACGAAACGCTATTCTTAGGTTTGCTAGTTGCCCATATCCTGCAGCAGTTATTTGTTTGATGTGCGCATCAGGAGATGTGCTCGGTATTATGCTCAACTCAAGATCCTTTTCCTTGAGTGAGGTTTGCAGTCTTTGGCCACCTAGACTACTCCGTCTGCGGTCTTCTTTGCCCTTCCCCGATCTTCGTAACTTTGCACTTGGTGGGGTTAAACTCCAGGACCCAGTTGCTGGACCAGGCTTGCAGCCTGTCCAGATTCCTTTGGAGTCCTGCTTGATTCTCGTCCGATTGAATTCTCCTCATTAGCTTCACATCATCTGCAAACAGGGACACTTCCGAGTCTATTCCTTCCGTCGTGTCGTTCACATATACCAGAAACAACACCGGTCCTAGGACTGACCCCTGTGGAACCCCGCTCATCACAGGCGCCCACTCTGACACCTCGTCACATACTATGACTCGCTGTTGCCTTTCTGTCAGGTATTCTCTGATCCATTATAGTGCCTTCCCTGTTATACCTGCCTGGTCCTCCAGCTTTTGACTTTTGTGTGTGTGTGTATACTCATCTAGTTGTTGCAGGGGTCGATTCATAGCTCCTGACCCCGCCTCTTCACTGGGCGCTACCGGATCACTCTTCCTGCTCCATGAGCTTTATCATACCTCTTCTCAAAGCTATGTATGGATCCTGCCTCCACTACATCACTTCCCAGACTATTCCACTTCCTGACAACTCTGTGACTGAAGGAATACTTCCTAACGTCCCTGTGATTCATCTGAGTCTTCAACTTCCAACTTGTTGCTGTGTCCCATCTCTGGAACATCCTGTCTGTCCACCTTGTCGATTCCTCTCAGTATTTTATAAGTTATATTCCCTCTCTCCTATCCTCCAGTGTCGTCAAGTCGATCTCCCATAATCTTTCCTCGTAGGACATACCCCTTAGCTCCGGGACTAGTCTTTTTGCAAATCTTTGCACTTTCTCTAGCTTCCTTACATGTTTGGCTAGGTGTGGGTTCCAAACTGGTGCTGCATGCTCCAACATGAGCCTGACGTACACACTGTACAGGGTCCTGAACGAGTCCTTATTAAGATGTCGGAATGTTGTTCTTACGTTTGCAATGGGCCCGTATGCTGCAGCAGTTATTTGGGTGATATGCGTCTCCGGAGATGTGCCTGGTGTTATACTCACCACAAGATTCTTTTCCTTGAGTGAGGTTTGAATTCCATGACCCCCTAGAGTGTACTCCGTCTGTGGTCTTCTTTGTCTTTCCCAAATCTTCATGACTTTGCATATGGTGGGGTTGAACTCCAGAAGCCAGTTGCTGGACCATGCCTGCAGCCTCTCCAGATCCCTTTGTAATTCTGCCTGGTCCTCATCCGACTGAATTCTTCTCATGAACTTCACATCATCTGCAAACAGGGACAAATACCAGAGACAGCACCGGTTCTAAGACTGAACCCTGTGGAACCCCGCTCGTTACAGGTGCCCACTCTGACACCTCACCAGGCGCCATGACTCGCTGTTGTCTTCCTGACGGTTATTCCCAGATTCACTGTAGCGCCTTCCCTGTTATCCCTGCCTGGTCCTGCAGCTTTTGCACTAATCTCTTGTGTGAAACTGTGTCAGACGCCTTCTTACAGTCCATGAAAATGCAATCTACCCACCCCTCTCTCTCTTGTCTTACTGCTGTCACTTTGTCATAAAACTCCAGTAGGTTTGTGACACAAGATTTCCCGTCCCTGAACCCGTGCTGGCTGTCGTTGATGAGCTCATTTCTTTCTAGGTGCTCCACCATTCTTCTCCTGATAATCTTCTCCATTACTTTGCATACTATGCATGTCAGTGACACTGGTCTGTAGTTTAACGTGTGTGTGTGTGTGTGTGTGTGTGTGTGTGTGTGTGTGTGTGTGTGTGTGTGTGTGTGCACTCACCTATTTGTACTCGCCTATTTGTGGTTGCAGGGGGCGAGACTCAGCTCCTGGCCCCGCTTCTTCACTGATCACTACTAGGTCCTCTCACTCCCTGCTCCATGAGCTTTATCATACCTCTTCTTAAAACTATGTATGGTTCCTGCGTCCTCTACACCACTCGCCAGACTATTCCACTTCCTCACAACTCTGTGACTGAAGAAATACTTCCTAACGTCCCTTTTAATCATCTGAGTCTTCAACGTCCAATTGTGACCCCTTGTTTCTGAGTCCCATCTCTGGAACATCCTGTCTCTGTCCACCTTGTCTATTCCTCGCAGTATTTTGTATGTCGTTATCATGTCTCCCCTAACCCTCCTGTCCTCCAGTGTCGTCAGGCCGATTTCCCTTAACCTGTCTTCGTAGGACATTCCCCTGAGCTCTGGAACTAGTCTTGTTGCAAACCTTTGCACTTTCTCTAATTTCTTGACGTGTTTGACCAGGTGTGGGTTCCAAACTCGTGCTGCATACTCATGAGTCTGACTTACACGGTGTAGAGAGTCTTGAACGATTCATTACTGAGGTATCGGAACGCTATTCTCAGGTTTGCCAGGCGCCCATATACTGCAGCAGTTGTCTGGTTGATGTGCGCTTCCGGTTTCGTGCTCGGTATTATACTCACCCCAAGATCTTTCTCCTTGAGTGAGGTTCGCAGTCTTTGGCCACCTAATCTATACTCTGTCTGCGCTCTTCTTTGCCCTTCCCCGATGGTCATGATTTTGCATTTGGCGGGGTTAAATTCGAGGAGCCATTTGCTGGAAAACGCACCCAGCCTGTAAAGGTCTCTTTGTAGTCCTGCCTGATCCTCATCTGATTTAATTCTGTAAAGTAAAAGGACACAAGTGCAACTAATGTGACATTTATTGTGGCAACGTTTCGCTCTCCAGGAGCTTTATCAAGCCATTACAAATAATTACATGGACACAGAGGGTATATAAAGGCTCAGAGTGAGGTGCAATACTAGTGAGGTAACATTTCGATGTTCACTAGTGGTAGTAGTAGTAGTAGTAGTAGTAGTAGTGGTAGTGACAAAAGTAATGCAATATGATAGAGCAATTAATTCGTACAAGAGTAAAAGGATATAAAAACTATTACTTGGGTAACATAAAAATAGGTTGGACAAATATAGACTGGAAAGAGGCAGCTTGTTCAGTGTTCACTCTCTGTAATGTGCTTGTGTAGTATAACAGGAGAGACTATGTGATGGCAGGGTTTACTGTTTTCAGGAGGATTCTTGCTAAGACTTCGGAGATGGTGAAGCTGCCGTTGTTTTGTTTAATTGTATTCGAAACGGCGATCAGTGCTGATTCAAGGCACTTGTGTCTGCGGAAATTAGTTTCTTTGATCACTAATTGGGCGTCTCTGAATTTCATGAGATGATTGGTGGAATTTCGGTGTTGTACACAGGCGTTGTTCAAGTTATCGTTCCTACATGCGTAAATGTGTTCATAAGAACATAAGAACATAAGAAAGGAGGAACACTGCAGCTGGCCTGTTGGCCCATACTAGGCAGGTCCTTTACAATTCATCCCACTAACAAACATTTGACCAACCCAATTTTCAATGCCACCCAAGAAACAAGCTCCGATGTGCAAGTCCCTCTCAAATCCAACCCCTCCCACTCATGTACTTATCCAACCTAATTTTGAAACTACCCAAAGTCCTAGCCTCAATAACCCAACTAGGTAGACTGTTCCACTCATCAACTACCCTATTTCCAAACCAATACTTTCCTATGTCCTTTCTAAAGCTAAACTTATCTAATTTAAATCCATTACTGCGGGTTCTCTCTTGGAGAGATATCCTCAAGACCTTGTTAATATCCCCTTTATTAATACCTATCTTCCACTTATACACTTCGATCAGGTCTCCCCTCATTCTTCGTCTAACAAGTGAATGTAACTTAAGAGTCTTCAATCTTTCTTCATAAGGAATATTTCTAATGCTATGTATTAATTTAGTCATCCTACGCTGAATGTTTTCTAACGAATTTATGTCCATTCTGTAGTATGGAGACCAGAATTGAGCTGCATAATCTAGGTGAGGCCTTACTAATGATGTATAAAGCTGCAGTATGACCTCTGGACTTCTGTTGCTTACACTTCTTGATATAAATCCCAGTAATCTATTTGCCTTATTACGTACGCTTAGGCATTCCTGTCTTGGTTTAAGGTTGCTGCTTACCATAACCCCCAAGTCCTTTTCGCAATCTGTATGGTTAATTTCTACATTATTTAACTTATAAGTGCTAGGGTTATGGACACTCCCGAGCTTCAGAACCTTGCATTTATCTACATTGAACTGCATCTGCCACTTTACATAAGAACATAAGAATGTAGGAACACTGCAGAAGGCCTACTGGCCCATACGAGGCAGGTCCTTATCAAAACGACATCTACCTAAAGCTACTCAAGAAACAACTCCCGTACCCCCCAACACCAATCAAACCCAGCCCCTCCCACTCATATATTTGTCCAGTCTCTTCTTAAAGCTACCCAAGGTCCTAGCCTCTATCACCCCACTGGGAAGACTGTTCCACGCATCTACAACTCTGTTAGAAAACCAGTACTTACCTATGTCCTTTCTAAATCTAAATTTATCCAACTTAAATCCATTATTCCTGGTTCTTACCTGGTTCGACACCCTCAGTACTTTATTAATGTCTCCCTTGTTTATGCCCGTCATCCACTTATACACTTCAATGATATCTCCCCTCATTCTACGCCTCTCCAGAGAGTGGAGATTTAAGGCTTTAAGTCTATCTTCATACGGGAGGTTCCTTACACAGTAAATCATTTTAGTCATTCTTCTCTGTATGTTCTCTAATGAGTCTATGTCCATCCTGTAGTAAGGGGACCATGGAAATATAAACACAAATGCAGTATAATGTGATCCTTTATTGACTACGTTTCGCCCACACAGTGGGCTTTTTCAAGTCACAAACAGAACTACCTGGGGTGAACGAACGAACGAACGAACGAAAGTTCAGGTAAGATCCCAAATGGGATGAGCGGGGAAGACGGGACAGACGAAGAATAGTGCTGGAGAGGAGTGTTCTTAGTCGTAGAAATAGAGCCAGGGCTTAACCCAGCAGCAAAGGCGATCGTGGGACAGATATTGAAAAGAGAAATTCCGGTTCTTCTGTTGGGACTCCGGTGGGGTGAGCTGGGAGTAAGGGACTTGCGACCTTTAGAGCTAGAGAGGAGTGCAGAACTGAGTCATGTCTTAACCCAAAAAAGCTAAGGCGAACGTTGGTCATAGAATGGTACCTGTCTTAGAAGGTACCTGTCAGCGGATCCAAGGTTATTTGTAAGTAGGGTTAGGAGCAGGATCATGCAAGGAGTAGAAAAGGTTGTGTTGGTTTGTGGGTCTGCGAATGTCTTCGTCAAGGAGAGAGGTCCAGTAGTCATGTCGTGTCTCAAGTTTGTCTATCTGTCTGTCACTGAGCCTCTTCCAGTACAGATTCAGCGCAGGGACGTCTAACTGGGCATGGAGAGACTCGCTTGTGGCGAAGTCCTCCCATCTGACATCAAGCACCCAGCGCAGCGCCTTGTTCTGGACACGCTGCAGTTTAAGTAAGTTTGTTTTTGCTGCAAGAGAGAGGGCTAGAGGAGAGTAAGTTATCAGAGGACGTATTAGGGATTTGTAGAGGTGTAGTTTGGTGCGTTGAGAGGCATGTTTCAGCTTGTAGAGGCCCGCAAGGGCCTTACTAGCTATTGCATGCCTTGAGTGAATGTGTCCGTGTAAACGAAGAAGGTAGTCAAGATTAACGCCAAGGACAGTGACAGATTGTGTGATAGGGAAGTAAGTGCGGGTGTCAGCTGTTCTGAGTTCGACAGGTAATGGAGGATCACGTTTCCTGTAGTTAAAATACGTAATGCTGGATTTTGCTGCATTGGTTTTGATCCTCCATTTTTGTTCCCAGATGGCTATCCTGTCAACCTCATTTTGTGTTTTGTGTGTGAGTGTATCTATATTGGCATGAGTGATAAGTTGTGTAATGTCGTCTGCATAGGCTAGTGTGATGGAGTTGTGGTATATAGGTGTTGGAATGTCGTTAGTGTATAAAATGTAGAGGGTAGGGGAAAGGACAGATCCCTGGGGTACTCCAGCATTTAGTGTGAAGTAGTCAGAGTAACAGCCTTGGAATTTGATTCTCATGGTACGGCCGTCTAGGAAGTTGCAGAGGAGTTTACGAGTATTGAGAGGCAGGTTGAAGTTAGTGCAGAGTTTGTACTTGAGCCCCTCGTGCCACACAGTGTCAAAAGCTTTTTCAACGTCTTTTGCAACCAGGGCTGTCCTGTTTCTTTGTTTTGTGTTTATGTGGATGTAGTTGAGAATGATGTTAATGGCATCCTGTGTGGATCTGTGTGTTCTGAAGCCAAACTGGCCATCTGAAAGTAGAGAATTATGTTCCAGGTATCTGCGAAGGCGATGATTAATGAGTTTTTCAAAGAGTTTTCCTAAAGTTTCGAGGAGGCTGATAGGGCGATAGTTTCTAGGGTCAGAGTGGTCTTTATTGGGTTTAGGAAGGAGGATAGCAGTAGCAGCTTTGAAGAGGGAAGGGAAGTATCCAGAGGCAAGGGAGGCATTGAGGAGGTTTGTGTAGGCAGTAATGATAGAGTCAGGAAGGTGTTTCAGGATAATATGGTTTAGGCCAGAGGCACCAGGAGCCTTTGGAGGAAGGTGTCTGAGGAGAGTTTTAATGTCTGTGTTGGTGAAAGGAGTGTCGAGTTCTTGGGAGGAGGTAAGAGTGTCTAGATGTATGTGGCTGTCTGGTGTTGTTTCTTGTGTGTGTGCAGTGTTCCAGTGTTCTATGTTCTGAATGTGTTGAATAACGTTAGGGTGAGGTGGGTGAGCGTGGAAGATGTTCTCCCAGATGTGTTTGAAGATGTTGGTAGCAGCCTGTGGGTCTGAGATGTGTGTGTTGTTGTGGGTGATGTGTTTGAATTTGTTGGTGGGAGTAGTGCCTCTGATTTTTTTGATAAAGTTCCAGAAGGCTTTAGTGTTTTTAACACGCTGCCTGTCCGCTTGTTGTATTAGTCGTGACCAGTGATTGTTGTGGTCTTGGTCTAGGCTGTGTAAAATGTTGTTTCTAAGGTAAGTGAGATCTAATCGGACTTGATTAAATCTATGTGTGTTGTAGAGGAAGCGGTTGTGGTAGCAGATAATTAGTCTTCTTGTTCTGAGTGACGGTTTGAAGGAATAACGAGTGGTGTGAGTTTTCTTTGGTATTGCGATGTTGGCTGCTTGTGTAATGGTGTCCTGGATGAGATCAAGTTGAGTATCGATGTCAGAGATAGGTTTGTTGTTGTAGTCATAGGTGAGGTTAATATTGTCTATGTGTTGTTTGAAAGCATCCCAGTCAGCGTTCTTGTAGGAGAATGAAGGTGTGGTTGGAATGAGGATAGGGTTGGAGGAGATGTGTAAGATGACTGGGATGTGATCAGAGCCTGTAATAGGGCCAGGTGAGATGTAATGTTGAAATAGAGAGCTGGCTCGGTTTGCCAGAATGATGTCTGGTTTGCCTTGGCCCGTGTGGTTGAAGAAGGTATTGAAGTCTGGGCCAAGATGAATTAGGTGTTTATGGTTTGTGAAGTTGAGTAATTGGTGACCAAGTTGGTTGTTACTGGTGTGATGAAAGGCAGTGTGTTTGGCATTCATGTCAGCTAGTAGGTAAGTTGGTGTGTTGGTGTAGTTGAAGACTAAGGAGAGGTCGTGTATGTTGAGAGTAGTGTTTGGGCGAGCATAGGTGGTGAAAAAGATAAAGGGGCCAAGGTGGGTGTGTATTCTGACCGCAAGACAGTGTTGGTGAATAAAAGGGATTGGGAGAAATTCATGTTTTATGTTGGAATTGACAAGGATGGCAACCCCATCGTGGGGATCATAGGGGGACTGTAGTGCAGTATAACCATAATGGCGGATACATTGAGGGGCTTTGAGGCAGGTACTGTTTAGCAAAACAATATCTGGCCTCTCTGCTTCAAGGAGCTCGGCCAGTAGGTGTCTAATTGTAAAGTAAGAACGTACGTTGAACTGAATCGCCTTAAACGTGATTTAATGGTTTCGTCTTAGCAAAGTTAATGTCGGGGGAGGAGTTTGGATTAAAGCCCGTGATAGAGGTGCCATCAGTGGATGTGTGTTTGTAGGTGCTACGGACCCGTTTCCTGGAGGGGGAGGAAGAGATGGATCTGTTTTTATGTTCTTTGGTCTGTCCGTTAGAAGTTGGGGTAGGTTTAGGTTTGAGTGGATTTTGTCTGGAGGAGGTGGAGTTGGACCTGGATGAGGTTTTGGTTGTGGTGGAGTTGGCGAAGGTGGATGCAGAGGAAGTGGAAGTTTTGGTAAGCTGTGAGGAAGTGGAAGCTTTGGAAGGGGATGAAGTGGGTAAGGAAGTGGGGAGAGGGGTGGTCGTAGCAATAGCAGTAGGGGTGTTGGTGGGAGGTGTAGAAGTAGTGAAGAGAGGTAGTGGAGGAGGAGAGCTGGTGGGAGTAGGAAGTGGGGGGGTGGGAGAGAGGAAGGAGGGAGAGGTTGTAGGAGGCTTGGAAGAGAAGCAGGAAGGAGGGATAATTAAAGAGGGAAGATTGTTAGCAGACAAGATTAGGTTAAGGACATGTGAGTAGTCTGATTGGTAAGCTTGTGAGATTACCATCGCAGAGTGGGCAGCAGTGGCAAGTTGACAGTTAGTTTTGTAGTCTAGTGTGGGTGTAGAAGGAGAAGTGCTTGTAGTCTGTGTGTTGGTGTTTGATGTGTGTAGAGTAGAAGAGGTAGACCAAGTGCGTGGGGAGGCCCAGGCATTGGGGGTAGGGGAGGGAGGTGTGGAAGGGGAGGGAGGTAAGGAAGGGGAGGGAGGAGCAGGGAAGGGGTTGGGTAGGGAGGGAGGTTGGTTTGCTCTGAGGGAGGAGAGAATGTGCTTTCTAGAAGGGCAGGAATTTGCAACTGCAGTGTGTGACCCGCCGCAGTTAGAACATTTAAGGGGGAGGTTGCAGGTATTCCAGAAGTGGCCAGTTGCTGAACATCTGGAGCAGACTTGTGTAGATGTGCATGTGTTTTTGTCGTGGCCGAATTCGTAGCATTTAAGACATTGTGTGATTGGGTGGAAGTTCGGAGTGAAGAGAGCGTTTGGAGGAATGCGGATGGTCTTGGCAAAGATTCCTTGACTGAAGAGTGTAGAGGCGTCAGCAGGAGTAGAACAGCGTATTTTGAGAATGGTAGAGTTTTCTGGTCTGTAAATATCGTCAACAGAGACTTTGTTCTTAGTACTGATATCTTTTATTAAGTCTTCTTTGTCTGTGTCATAGGCTGTCAGGAGAGAGTAGTCTACGTGTTTAGCAATGACTGTGCTTTTGGCACGGTGCTCAGGAGTCCAAATAATGGTGAAGCCTGCGTTGAGAAGTTTTTGTCTGGTATCGCTTGAGGTGTACGCTTCGTAGGAATGTTTGTCAAGAAGGAGTTTGAAGCCTGAGTTGGTTTTGAAGACTTTAAGTTGAGGTGCACCAGTGATCTGATATAATAAATTTTCCGGACAGATAGTGGCATCAGGATTAGAAAATTTGAGGTTTAGCGAGAAGGAATTGGATTTAGTAGAAGCAGAGGCAGGTGTGGGAGGTTGGGGGAGAGTGGAAGGGGGGTGGGAGGTGGAAGGCAACGAAGGCATCGTCTAATTACGAAAAGATGTAATTGGAGGTGACAATCGGCCAAAAAGTGAGAGTACTCAGCTAGGCAAGTACGTGTAAGTAGACACACGTACTTGCCTGGCGCAGGACACTGAGGAGGTGAACTGTAGCTTGATGGAGCACTGTATATCCTGAGTGGTGGAGAGACTGGCTGTATGGCGTGCAGTCGACAGGCGAAGAGAATTCAGGCAGCAAGAGGCTTCCTGCCCTTCGGTCGGCAACCACCGACGCACCAATCCTGATGGTGGAGAGGAAGACGAAGGTCCAGCAAGCACTACTCAAAGCACTACTCAACACGGGGTAATTTCGAGAGAGGCGAGATCGTCGATGTGAGGTAAGCACACGTCACCACTCGAGCTAAGTCGCTAGATCGCTTCTCACTGTCGAAGTGTTCTCTGATCTGTGTTGACCTGGGGTGGAAGGAACGCGAGTATTTATAGTCCAGCTGAGGTCAGGTGAAGAATGCTGCATCTGATGATGTACCGAGTTGGGTTGTAGAGTCTAAAAACTTGGGTAGCTTGGAAAGGAGACTGGACAAGTTTGTGAGCAGACCTTCTACAGTGTTCTTATGTGGGATAGCGATGAAGAAGTTTCTTGGCAAGTGGTTCAGCTATGTTGTAGAAGCCACTATTCTGGTTGAAGTTGTCGGATATAGAAATAAGTGATGATTCCAGGATTCTTCGGTATTGAGTGTTGTCTTCTGTGGCGATAAGTCTTGAGTTTCTGTAGTTTATCAAGTGGTTGTGTGAATTACGGTGTTGTACGCAGGCATTCCTTGTGTCGTCAGACCTGCTTGCGTATTGGTGTTCTGAAATACGTGTTTGGAGGTCCCTTGATGTTTCGCCCACGTATAACTTGTTGCAGTCATTACAAGGGATTATGTATACCCCTGCAGAGGATGGAGGCTTGTCCTGCCTACTACTGGTGATGTCCTTGATGGTCGTGGTTGTGGAGGTAGATACTTGGAATGATGTTTTGGCAAAGATGTTGGAAACATGTTTGGCAATGGAGTTGGTGGGAAGGACTATGTATCTCTTCTCGGCAGTGTCTTCTCTGGGTGTGTTGAAGATGTTTAGTGCTCGCCGTCTGCAGTCTCTGATGAAGTGACGAGGATAGTGGAGTTTGGAAAATACCTGTTCAATTATAGTGCATTCTTCCTCAAGGAACTCGTTGCTGCAGATTCTGAGTGCACGCAGGAAGAAGCCTATAATTACACCACGTTTGGTTTTGGTGTCGTGGTGAGAGTAGAAGTGGAGAAGATCGTTTTGGTTGGTGGGTTTTCGATAGACTTTAAAACGAAGTTCGTGGTCAGCTTTGCAGAGTAGAACATCAAGGAAAGGAAGAGTGTTGTCGACCTCTTCTTCAAGTGTGAACTGGATTGAAGGCTCGACCTGGTTGAGCTTGTCTTGGAGAGCTTGAACGTTGAAGCGTTTAGGAGTTATGAGGAGAATGTCGTCAACATAACGGAGCCAGGTGACAGACGAAGGAATAATGGTGGAGAAACGTTCGGCTTCTAGATGTTCCAGTGCAGTCCTAGCGAACCTATCCAAGTAATCTGTTGGCCTTGTTACGCACACTGAGGCACTGCTGTCTTGGCTTTAGATTTCTGCTTACCATGACTCCCAAGTCTTTTTCACATTCTGTATGACCAAGCTCTACTTCACCTAGATTATAGCTTCGAGGGTTATTTTCATTACCAAGGGCAAGTACCTTTCACTTATCCACATTAAACTTCATCTGCCATTTCTCAGACCAAGACATTAATTTGTTCAAATCGTCCTGGAGTTCATTGATATCCTCCTCAGAGTGAATTATACGGCCTATCTTTGTATCATCAGCAAACTTACTCATGTCACTAGTAATCCCTTCATCAAGGTCATTAATGTAAATTATGAACAAGAGAGGGCCTAAAACTGATCCTTGTGGAACGCCACTAGTGACTAATCCCCATTCAGATTTCACTCCATTAATGGTAACTCTCTGCTTTCTATTGATATGCCATGCCTCAATCCATGCTAGAACTTTACCTCCTATACCATGAGCTGCCACTTTTCTTAAGAGTCTCTTGTGAGGTACTCTGTCGAAGGCTTTACTAAAATCCAAATAAACAATATCATATTCCTTATCACTGTCAACTGCCTCAAATGTTCTATTGAAGAACGTCAGTAAGTTTGTCAGGCAGGAACGACCTCTCGTGAATCCATGCTGAGATTCATTTATCAAGTTATGCTCTTCAAGGTGACTTCTGATAATGTCAGCTATAATTGATTCTAATAACTTGCCCACTATAGATGTCAGGCTTATTGGACGGTAATTTGAAGGAGTGGACTTATCCCCTGATTTGAATATAGGAACCACATTAGCCATCTTCCACATCTCTGGCACAACACTGGTAAGGATGGACGCATTGAATACACTCGTTAATGGCTGACTAAGCTCCATCTTGCATTCCTTAAGTACCCTTGAAAACAACTCATCGGGTCCCTGGGACTTATTTTGTTTCAGTTTGTCTATCTGTTTAATAACCATGTCCCTCGTGACAGTAATATTAGTTAACTTAAATTCATCAGGAACTAAATAATTGTTAATTACTGGAATCTCATTTACATCTTCCTGTGTAAAAACTGACAAAAAATAGTCATTAAATAAGGAACACATTTCCAGTTCATTATCCGTCAGCTGTCCATTCCCAGATTTCAGAGGTCCTACTTTTTCCTTCACCTTCGTCCTATACACTTGAAAGAACCCCTTTGGATTAGTCTTTGATTCATTAGCGACTCTAATTTCATAGTCACGTTTAGCCTTTCTAATCGCCTTTTTTACTTCTCTTTTAAGCTGAACATATTGGTCAGTAAGGTTAACCTCTCCTCTTCTGATGCGCCTATAAATTCCCCTTTTCTCCCCTAATAGATGCTTTAACCTCCTGTTAACCCATTTGGGATCGTTATTATTAGACCTAATTTCTCTCTGGGGAATGTATATACTCTGGGCACTGTGTACATTATTAAGAAAACAATCATAAAAGCAGATCCCTTCATATTCATAAGTATGATTATCGTCAATAAAATCATTAGCTAGATAACCCCAATCAAGATTAGACAGATGTTCCCTAAGTCCATTATAATCGGCAGAACGAAAATCGGGGATTTTTACTGTATTATCATTATTCTTGCATTCCCAATTAATGCTAAAGGTGATGGATTTGTGATCACTTGCGCCAAGCTCTTCAGTGATCTCCAGATTATTCACGAGTGTTTCCTTATTTGACAAGACTAGGTCTAGCAAATTATTACCCCTGGTAGGTTCAGTTACACTCTGTTTCAGAAAACAGTCCTGAACTGTTTCCATGAAGTCACTGGACTCTAGATTACCTGTCAAAGAATTCCAGTCAATTTGGCTAAAGTTAAAGTCCCCTACTATGACTACGTTACTGTGTCCAGAAGCCCTAACAATTTCGTCCCAAAGAAGTCTCCCTCTATCGTGATCCAAGCCTGGAGGTCGGTATATTACACCTAGAATTAGTTTTTCTTGACCCTCCACGAACTCTACCCAAACAGACTCTGTTACTGCTCCATCTATTTTTATACCTTTTTTTATGCAACAATTAATATTTTCTCGAACATACAATGCAACTCCTCCCCCCTTCCCATTACATCTATCCACATTGAATAACTTAAATCCCTGAATATTACACTCAGCAGTCATATCCCGACTCTTTAAATCATACCACGTTTCAGTTAATGCAATGATATCAAAGTTCCCAGCACATGCTACCAAACGTAGTTCATTAATTTTATTTCTTGCACTTCGACTGTTAGCATAAAATACCATCATATGTTTTTTCTTCTGCACATTTTTCCTATTCATCTTTGTTTTTACACAATTTCTGAAATTATCATTACCCAGAGTTACTCCATGACAGTTACTATTAAGATTCTTAATATCAGAGCATAAGTCAATATATCCATACTCATTATTAATCATTTCTAAACCCATACCTCTAACTAATCCTAGTTTAAAGTCCTAACAACCCCCTCAACTGAGTTAGCAAGAAAACCCACACCTGCCCTGGATAAGTGAACCCCATCCCTGGCATACATGTCATTTCGGCCATAGAAGTTGTCCCAGTTGTCAATGAATGGTACTGCATTATCCTTACAGTGTTTATCCAGCCAACAATTAATACCAATTGCTCTGGACAACCATTCATTACCAACACCTCTTCTTGGCAAAATGCCACATATAACAGGGCGCCCCCCCTTCTTCCTAATCATGTCTATAGCTGTCCTGAACTTTCTAACTAAATCCTCACTTCTACGCTTGCCTACATCATTGCCTCCAGCACTGAGGCAAATAATAGGATTGATCCCATTACCGTTCATGATGTTGTCAAGCCGGCTAACAATGTCCTCCATCCCAGCCCCAGGAAAGCATACCCTTTGTCTCCTACTCCTGTCCTTCAAGCAGAATGCCCTATCCATGTATCTAACCTGGCTATCCCCAACAACAACAATATTCTTACCTTCCTTGTTGTCGTTCGTCGTGACGATCCCAGTAGTAGACTCACATTCGTCGGGTAGCACCGAGAATGCGTTGGAGGTTTCCACGGGAGTTTCCACAGCAGTCTCTTTCTTCTTCATCGTTTCTGGCTTTCCATTCGTCTTCTTGATCGTCAACTTCGTCGTCCCCTGCTGTCCAGCCACTGACCACGATCCCTTCTTGACCTGAGGACTCGAAACAGGAGGACTACTACGAATCCTCTTGTTTTCCTCGGTCAATCGCCGTATCTCCATCTTCGCTGCCCTCAATTCTTCCTTAAGTTGCTGGTAAAGTTGCTCGATGGAGGGCATCTTGGTTCAGTCCACGGGAGCAAACAAGACACTTCTTCACAGAGTTAAGTACAGGTCAGCACTCAAAGTACAGGTCACCACTCAAGAGCACACAAACAGGTCTTCACAGAGCTAAGTACACGTCACCACTGAGCTAAGTACACGTCACCACTGAGCTAAGTACACGTCACCACGTGTAATTCCTTCATCAAGATCATTGATATATATTATAAACAACAACGGGCCCAAGACTGATCCCTGTGGAACGCCACTTGTTACTGATCCCCACTCGGATTTAACCCCATTTATGGACACTCTTTGCTTCCTGTCTGTGAGCCATGATTCGATCCACGAGAGCACCCTTCCCCCAATGCCATGAGCTGCTACTTTCTTCAACAGTCTTTGGTGCGGAACTCTATCAAATGCCTTACTAAAATCTAAGTAAACAATATCAAATTCTTTATCGTGGTCAACAGCCTCAAAAGCTTTACTGAAGAAAGTTAATAAATTAGTTAGACAAGACCGGCCTCTTGTGAATCCATGCTGAGTATCATTAATCAAGCTATGCTTATCGAGATGGCTTCTTATAACCTCAGCTATAATTGACTCTAGTAATTTGCCTACAATTGAGGTCAGGCTTATTGGGCGGTAATTTGACGGTAACGACTTGTCCCCTGTTTTAAAAATAGGAATTACATTAGCCATCTTCCACATATCAGACACTACACCTGTTTGAAGAGATAAATTAAAAATATTAGTTAATGGTTCACAGACTTCCATTTTGCATTCCTTAAGAACCCTTGAAAAAACCTCATCAGGACCCGGTGACTTATTTTGCTTCAGTCGGTCTATCTGCTTCACAACCATTTCACTAGTGACTGTGATGTTACATAATTTATCTTCTTCTGATCCACTATAAAAATTAATTACCGGAATATTATTAGTGTCTTCCTGTGTAAAAACCGAGAGAAAATAATTATTTAAAATCGAGCACATTTCATTCTCTTTGTCAGTAAGATGCCCATAGTTATTTTTAAGGGGACCTATCTTATCTCTGACTTTTGTTCTATATACCTGGAAAAAACTTTTTGGGTTAGTTTTAGAATCCCTAGCAACTTTAATTTCATAGTCCCTTTTAGCTTTTCTTATCCCCTTTTTAATGTCCCTCTTAATGTCAATATACTGATTCATAAGATGACCCTCGCCTCTTTTGATACGCCTATAAATTCCTTTCTTATGCCCTAGTAGATATTTCAGCCTATTATTCATCCATTTTGGGTCATTTCTATTTGATCTAATTTCCTTATAAGGGATAAACGTTCTTTGAGCAGCATGTATTGTGTTCAGAAAACTGTCATATTGATAGCTCTCTTCGTTACCCCAGTCAACAGATGATAAGTGTTCTCTAAGCCCATCGTAATCTGCTAAGCGAAAATCTGGGACTGTTACTGAGTTATCCCTACTATCATACTTCCATTCAATTCTAAATGTAATTGATTTGTGGTCGCTAGCACCCAGTTCCTCTGAAACTTCTAAATTATTAACAAGGGATTCATTGTTTGCCAGAACTAAGTCAAGCAGGTTATTTCCCCTTGTAGGTTCTGTCACAAACTGCTTCAAAAAACAATCCTGAACTACTTCTAAGAAATCGTATGATTCTAAATTCCCAGTCAAGAAATTCCAATCAATATGACTAAAGTTAAAGTCTCCTAGAATTACTACATTATCGTGCCTTGTGGCCCTAACAATTTCCTCCCATAGTAGTCTCCCTTGGTCCCTATCTAAATTTGGGGGACGGTATATCACACCTAAAATTAATTTTTCATGCCCCTCTGAAAATTCTATCCAAACAGACTCTGTATGTGTTACTTCAGACTTAATACCCGTTTTTATGCAACAGTTCAAGCGATCTCGGACATACAATGCCACCCCACCCCCCTTCCCGATACTTCTATCTACTTGGAACAATTTAAAACCCTGAATGTGACATTCTGCAGGCATGTCCCGACTTTTTGAATTAAACCACGTCTCAGTAATGGCAAATACATCTATGTTACCTGCACTAGCAACTAGTCTCAACTCGTCCATCTTATTCCTAGCACTGCGACTATTTGTGTAATAAATATTTAATGACCCTCCTCTCTCTTTACCCTTCCTGCTCCTTTCTGTTATTCCACTAAACTTATTACTGTCCTTGTCAATTAGTGCCACTGGCTTTCCAATATCCACCTCATTTTGCCTATTACTAGTTCTCCTAGTACTCATGTTACTACCCTGCGACTTCACAGTTTTCCCGCCAAAACCCATACCACTAACTATTCCTAGTTTAAAGACCTAACAGCTCCCTCCACTGCGTTGGCCAGTGCTCCCACCCCACACCTAGATAAGTGAACCCCATCCCTGGCATACATGTCATTTCTGCCATAGAAGAGGTCCCAGTTGTCAATGAATGTTACCGCATTTTCCTTACAGTATTTGTCCAGCCAGCAATTGACACCAATTGCTCTGGACAACCATTCATTTCCAACTCCTCTCCTTGGCAAAATGCCACATATGACAGGTTTCCCACCCTTCCTCCTAATTATCTCTATTGCTGACCTATACCTGCTAATCAGGTCCTCACTCCTACGTCTGCCAACATCGTTGCCTCCAGCACTGAGACAGATAATAGGATTGCTCCCATTACCTCTCATGATGTCATCCAGACGGCTAACAATATCCTTCATCCCAGCCCCAGGAAAACACACTCTCTGCCTCCTACTCCTATCCTTCAAGCAGAATGCCCTATCCATGTACCTAATCTGGCTATCCCCAACAACAACAATGTTTTTACCTTCCTTGGCGTCGTCCGTCGTGATGCTCCGAGTAGTCGACTCACATTCGCCAGGTAGCATTACACCACTTGTAG
This sequence comes from Cherax quadricarinatus, assembly GCF_038502225.1. Classification (NCBI taxonomy): domain Eukaryota; kingdom Metazoa; phylum Arthropoda; class Malacostraca; order Decapoda; family Parastacidae; genus Cherax; species Cherax quadricarinatus. The sequence continues at coordinate 57,364,802 of NC_091292.1, forward strand.
AATTCGTCAAGACGTTCTCGATGGTCTTCGTTGGGGTTTCTAGGGATGTCTCACTCACGTCTGCCAATGCTTCCTTGGTGCTCGTTGTGGCATTCCCAGTAGAACACTCACATTCGTCAGGTAGCACCGAGAATGAGTTGGAAGTTTCCACGGTAGTCTTCTGGTTTCTCGTTGTTTCTGCCTCTCCAACCGTTTTCTTGATCTTCAGCTTGGTTCCATGTTGCCCGGCCACTGACCAAGCTCCCCTCTTAACCTGGGGACTCACAACAGAAGGATTACTACGAATCCTCTTGTTCTCCTCCGTTAATCGCCGTATCTCCATCTTAGCAACTCTGAGCTCTTCTCTCAGCTGCTGGTAAAGTTGCTCAAGAGAGGGCATCCTGGTACAGATTCACAGAGAGCACACAAACAGGTCTTCACAGAGCTAAGTACACGTCACCACTGAGCTAAGTACACGTCACCACTGAGGCGGGTGTCGAGGTTTCTTGCTGTTTCACCTACGTAAATCTTGTCACAACCTCCACAGGGTATAGTGTAAACTCCTGCATTGACTGGTTCTTGGTGCTTGGATTGTGTCCTGATTAGATCCTGTATTGAAGTGCTAGAAGCGATGGCGACTCTGGTGTTAGCTTGTGAAAGTACTTTTGAGACGTTCAGTGCAACCTGGCTGTTGGGAAGAATTATAACTTTGTTGGGAGTGATGTTGATGCGTGGAGAATTAATGATCTGAAGAGCTCTTTTCTTGCAGTCTTTGATGAAAAAAGAAGGAAAATGTAACTCAGTGAATGTTTGGTGAATATATGTACATTCCTCGTCAAGAAACTCAGGACTGCAAATTCGGTATGCTCTTAGGAAAAACCCGATGATGATGCCTCTTTTGGTCTTGGTATCTTGACTGGAATAGAAGTGTGAGATCATTTTTATTGGTGGGTTTCCGATAAATTTGAAATCTTAGGTTGTTGTCTACTTTGTGAATGAGGACGTCGAGGAAAGGTAGCTTGTCATTGGACTCTTCTTCTAGTGTAAACTGGATCGCCGATTCAACTGCGTTGAGCCTTGCCTGAAGATCCCGTACATCAAAACGTTTTGGAGTTATTACGAGGACATAGTCCACGTAACGTAACCAAGTGACGCTTGAAGGGATTATGTTGGCGAAGTGTTCGGACTCTAGGTGTTCCATGTATAAGTTGGCAAGGACAGCACTTATGGGGGACCCCATTCCCATGCCGTAGGTTTGTTTGTAGAGCTTGTTATTGAAAGAAAAACAGTTGAAATTAACACAGAGTTCAATCAAGTCAACAAAATCTCCGGGAGGTAGAGGAAGATTAAGGTCCTGATTGACTTTACGTCGGAGAACCTCGATGGCTTTTTTGGTAGGTACTTTTGTGAAGAGGGAAGTCACATCCAAACTGCTTAGTTTCTTGTTACGGATGGAGAGGTTGCGGATGCGGTTGAGAAGGTCGCCTGAGTGTTTAAGATGAGCGGGGCTGATGGTCCCCAGAAGGCAGGAAAGATGTTTGGCAAGAACTCCGGCTAGTTTTTCTTTCAATAACAAGCTCTACAAACAAACCTACGGCATGGAATGGGGTCCCCCATAAGTGCCGTCCTAGCCAACTTATACATGGAACACCTAGAGTCCGAACACTTCGCCAACATCATCCCTTCAAGCGTCACTTGGTTACGTTACGTGGACTATGTCCTCGTAATAACTCCAAAACGTTTTGATGTACGGGATCTTCAGGCAAGGCTCAACGCAGTTGAACCGGCGATCCAGTTTACACTAGAAGAAGAGTCCAATGACTAGCTACCTTTCCTCGACGTCCTCATTCACAAAGTAGACAACAACCTAAGATTTCAAGTTCATCGGAAACCCACCAATAAAAATGATCTCACACATTTCTATTCCAGTCAAGATACCAAGACCAAAAGAGGCATCATCATCGGGTTTTTCCTAAGAGCATACCGAATTTGCAGTCCTGAGTTTCTTGACGAGGAATGTACATATATTCACCAAACATTCACTGAGTTACATTTTCCTTCTTGTTTCATCAAAGACTGCAAGAAAAGAGCTCTTCAGATCATTAATTCTCCACGCACCAACATCACTCCCAACAAAGTTATAATTCTTCCCAACAGCCAGGTTGCACTGAACGTCTCAAAAGTACTTTCACAAGCTAACACCAGAGTCGCCATCGCTTCTAGCACTTCAATAAAGGATCTAACCAGGACACAATCCAAGCACCACTAACCAGTCAATGCAGGAGTTTACACTATACCCTGTGGAGGTTGTGACAAGATTTACGTAGGTGAAACAGCAAGAAACCTCGACACCCGCCTCAATGAACACATTTACGCATGTAGGAACGATAACTTGAACAACGCCTGTGTACAACACCGAAATTCCACCAATCATCTCATGAAATTCAGAGACGCCCAATTAGTGATCAAAGAAACTAATTTCCGCAGACGCAAGTGCCTTGAATCAGCACTGATCGCCGTTTCGAATACAATTAAACAAAACAACGGCAGCTTCACCATCTCCGAAGTCTTAGCAAGAATCCTCCTGAAAACAGTAAACCCTGCCATCACATAGTCTCTCCTGTTATACTACACAAGCACATTACAGAGAGTGAACACTGAAACAAGCTGCCTCTTTCCAGTCTATATTTGTCCAACCTATTTTTATGTTACCCAAGTAATAGTTTTTATATCCTTTTACTCTAGTACGAATTAATTGCTCTATCATATTGTATTACTTTTGTCACTACCACTACTACTACTACTACTACTACTACTACCACTAGTGAACATCGAAATGTTACCTCACTAGTATTGCACCTCACTCTGAGCCTTTATATACCCTCTGTGTCCATGTATTGTTTGTAATGGCTTGATAAAGCTCCTTGAGAGCGAAACGTTGCCACAATAAATGTCACATTAGTTGTACTTGTGTCCTTTTACTTTACATATTGTCGGTAATTCTACCAACTTTATTGATTTAATTCTACTCATTAATTGTGTGTGTGTGTGTGTGTGTGTGTGTGTGTGTGTGTGTGTGTGTGTGTGTGTGTATGTGTCTGTGTGTGTGTGTGTGTGTGTGTGTGTGTGTGCGTGCAAACTTAATCGTGCTTGCGTGTGTGCGCTCACCCAATTGTGGTTGCCTGAGTGTATAAGGTCCCAAGCTATATCAGACTTAAAAGAACATAACATAAGAAAGAAGGAACACTGCAACAGGCCTACTGACCCATGCGGAGCAGGTTCATGTCCCCCCCCCCGGATTAGCCCAATGACCCACCCAGTCTGGTCATCTCCACTCAAGGATGGAGCACTGCACCAGACCCAGCAGCACAAGCTAGTCAGGTCCAACTCACACCCACCCACACCCACTCATGTATTTATCTAACCTATTTTTAAAACAACACAACGTTTTAGCCTGAATAACTGTACTCGGGAGTTTGTTCCACTCATCCACAACTCTATTACCAAACCAGTGCTTTCCTATATCCTTCCTGAATCTGAATTTTTCCAACTTGAAACCATTGCTGCGAGTCCTGTCTTGGCTGGAAATTTTCAGCACGCTATTTACATCCCCTTTGTTTGTTCCTGTTTTCCATTTATACACCTCGATCATATCCTCCCTAATTTTACGCCTTTCGAGAGAGTGCAGATTCAGGCCCCTCAGTCTATCCTCATAGGGAAGATTTCTGATACATGGGATCATCTTTGTCATCCTCCTCTCTACGTTTTCCAGAGCATTTATATCCATTCTGTAATGCGGTGACCAGAACTGAGCAGCATAGTCAAAACGAGTCCTAACCAAGGATATATAGAGTTGAAGAACAACCTGAGGACTTCTATTATTTATACTTCTAGATATAAAGCCAAGAATTCTGTTAGCTTTATTGCGAACGCTAATGCAGTTGTCTTGGTTTTAGATTACTGCTAACCAGAACTCCTAAATCCTTTTCGCAATCAGTAGTATTAAGATCTACATTATTTAGTTTATATGTGGCATGGTTATTTACCTGTCCAACATTTAGAACTTTGCATTTGTCAATATTAAACTGCATCTGCCACTTCTCCGACCATTGCATCAGTCTATTCAAATC